>NW_027153524.1:101953-102233 GCF_002600585.1 Cystoisospora suis
AAAACACTCTTCTCAAAGTCAAGTCACAGAGGGCGGTGCAGGAACAAGGACATCACAGCATCTCCTTGTCGCTTGTTTGTATTCTTGCTATAATTCGTCATTTTATGCCGCCCAAGAGAGAAAGGAAGCGGCTACGTGAAGAATGAAAGCCCTACTACTGTTCCTTTGTAGGTTTGATAATGTGATCCATCATCCAAAAGGAACGACAACGACCTCTTTCCTTTCTTTCCCTTCCCCCCTTCTCGTCCTTCCTCTTCTTAGCAGCTCCTTTGCTTTTTCT
>NW_027153524.1:102295-102447 GCF_002600585.1 Cystoisospora suis
GTCACCGGGGGCAGTAGAAAGGGGGGAATCCAATGACGTAGGACTGAATATAAGCCGGATTGGCATATCTTGAAGTAGGCAGGGAGTGAGTGCATGCTGCCCCATGAAGGTGAGTGAACTCCCTTCCTAGACTTCGGTGTGTCAAGAAAAGG
>NW_027153525.1:0-3715 GCF_002600585.1 Cystoisospora suis
ACGTGAACCCCAAACCTCGTTTCCGTTAGCACGGATCGTAGCCCTAGACGCCTCCTCTCGGGAGTTTTAAAGTACCCCAAAACTGTATTACCCGCGTGACACACAATCACTCTCGGTGCTCCCCCTATCTCCGCTGTTGCTCACCACGCCAGACACGCCTTCAAAAAAAAAACATCAGACCGGAGATCCCGGTACAACACGCTTCGCATGACCGCCGCGCTCACTCCTTGATCACGCCAGCACTGTTGCAGCCCCTCCACACGTCCTCCCATGTGACCACTAAACTGTAATCTCCACAAATCTTACTGCCTGTCCACCCGAGAGAAAACAACGAATCACTGAGACGCCTGGTGCGCCCAAATCCCGGTTTAGGTTCCACGGGGTGGACCCCTAACACTATACTTCTCCTCTCTCTTGTTTTACCCTAGAAAAAGGCATGACCCACGTGACACGTCATCTCCAATCCGAAAAAATACCACCCCGACACTATCAAAATCGGGCTCCTTTAAAAGCTCTCAAGGCACGCCTGGTGAGCCGCGTACACACCAGCACGATTCGCTCGACCGCCACGCTCACGCCTCTCCCACGATACACACCAACTTCTGTGACAACGTCTTCGTTGGTCCTCACGAGAGACGACTCAACTGTGCTTGCTTCCAGAAAGCTTACTGCCTGTTCGCGGACAAAAAGTTCAACCGCTTAGTGAGACACGTGGTCCGCCCTAATCGCGCTTGCCTTCGTGCGGTGGGAAACCTACCCACCAGTCCTCCTCTCTGGATTTCTAAACTCTTAAGAAAGTGTCTCACGCATGTGAAACATAGTCTCTCGCCCGACACTCCCCCTGCCTCCGCTAGGCTCGGCCTGGCGACTCAAGCCTCGGCGAATCGGCACGGAGAACGCGGGACAACACGCACCGCGTGATCGCCACGCCCACTCCCCTGATACACTCCAGAACTGTTGCAACTTCTCCATACGTCCTCCCGGCTGACGGCTATACTACGGTCGCCGCCAGGACTCTTACTGCCTGTCCGTCCGCCCAAAACAAACCAACAAGCCACTGAGACACGGCCTGTACCCGCATCCTCGAGACCATCGTGTAAACACCAACCCTCCCCGTCTCCACTCTGTAGTTCCAACCTCTTACGAAAATGCAGCGGCCACGTGACACCTAATCTCCGAACCGATCCGCCCCCGACACTAGCTCACATGAGCTTCCCTCCCTCGGTCAAGCGTTCAAGACAAGTCCGGAGTAGTTGGCACAACGGGACTCGCTCCGAGGCTTCGCCTGCTCGCAAGGTACACTCCAACGCATCTGGCGACCCCTCCATCAATAGTAACAAGAGACAGCCGAACTATGATCAGCTCCCCGATTTGCTTACCTCCTGGTCGCCCGAAAGAAAGCAACCAGTCGCTAGGAAACGTGAACCCCAAACCTCGTTTCCGTTAGCACGGATCGTAGCCCTAGACGCCTCCTCTCGGGAGTTTTAAAGTACCCTTTTCTTTTCTCCTCAGATTCTCTGCTTCTCTCGGGCCTTCGCTCCATGTGATTGACTCTGATTTACTCTCACGCTTAGATTCTCTCTCTCCAGGCTCTCAGGATACTCGCAAAGATCCCTGATTCTCATTGACCCCTTCTTTCGTTCCTGCCTCTCTGACCCTTTCTGATCTCTATCTTCAGCAGGTAACTGCCTGGTACCTCCACTCTTTATGGAAGCTAATCTTCTTATTCTTTCGTGCAGCTGTTCACCCACCTAGAGTTATTGTTAGTCTATCCATCCCATCCAACAACGCCTGTGTCTCTGTCCCGCCTTCTCTGCCTATATTGGCGTTTCATGTTCACAGGTCTCTCTCAGAGATAACAATGACCCTGCTGGAAAGAATGGAGCTCGGCATATCTTTCCGAGCATCCATGCACAATGAGGTGTTCATTCCTGCATGTTCACCACAGTGAGAATTTTAGACCGCGTCGTTGAACCGACATCTCCCCACAGCCGGATACGTATAATCACGGGTACCTGTCGTTATGACAAGCTTCTAACAATGATCACCTACAGTTGTTCTTATGACTTCTAGGAAACACGGATTCCCCGAGAAGACAGGATGTCACAGCGCAGACCAAAAAATTTATGATTCCTCTACCCGAAAAAAAAAAAATCTGGCGGCCGACACCCGGTCACTCATCTACCTCGCCCCATGAGTTTAACCTTTCCCGTTTCAACTCAGAATCCCAGAAATAAATGACCCTATTCACTTAACCATTATGGAGACAACGGTGCGCCCTCCCCTCCCGCACCATCATCTCCCATATATAACCACTACCGAGGTGCCCAAGAACTATCAACAAGCGAGAATTTTGTCCGTGCGGCAGGAGCTCCAACCTGCTACCATCGCAACCACTGCTGCTTGTCGTCACTCGCCACCGTCACCCTAGATTCGGGGGGCTTGGGCCACTCCAGCGACGGTAGGCGCTTTCGAGGAACACCCGGAGGTTGTTTTCGGTGCCTAGGTCGCAGTCCCTCGTAGACGAAGTGTGGCCATACCGTGCTTGATAGGACGGGATTCCTTTCTTCAGAGAACAATGCCTCGATTCGTTGGTGTAGGTGAAGTGTGTACAGCCCGGAAACGACTTGCATTTCACCTGACACTCTACTATCCCTCGCGAAGCGCTCTCGGCACTAGCAATCATACCACTCCCCGGTTCATCTGCATTCGTCGAAGTCAGATTCGGCCTAAGGCAATCAGGCACGACGCCTAAATCACAGCCACGAGTAGCGGTCCAGTCATATAAGGACGAAGTATACTGCGGGGAGCCTCCCTTCATGTGACACTTCTTCGAATCAACCTTGAACGTAAAGTGGCCGCAGTTGGACAGCCTCTGGCATTCCTTCTGACACATTGCAACTCCGTCTTGGGCTGTGTTGGCGGAGGTATCCCTCACCGCTATATCCGCCGCCGTCGAGCCCATGCCTTTTTTCAGACAAGCGGACTCTGAGATCCCTGCTGCGACACCGGGGCTATACGCGAGACCTTTCAACAAAATCGTTAGTAGTGAAAGCAGTACGGCCGGTGTCTGCCTACCCGGGAGAGCAATACGCCGACAGGTGTCCATTCTGACAAAATGAAACAAAGGCACGTGAGACGACGAAGGGGTACAGGGAAGAAAAAGGGAGAAATAAGGAAAACGCAAAGCAAGATAAAGCGGCGCTGTTTCTCCTCTGACCGGAGACGGTGTCCTGGCATGCGGGTAGTCCGACGCGCGTACGCCCGTTCACCGATCGCGCGTCGATGAACAGCCCTGATAGGGGGCGGCCGCTTAGTTCGAGTAGTGCCGCGGACGTTCGTTGTGCGACGGCTTAACGAGACGCGAGGGAGTTTCCGGCTGAAGATGAGATCACCAAAGCAAGAGTTGTTCTCTGCTTTCTGTGCTGCGACACGAACCATCCACTGCGAACTAGTCTCGCGGACAACACACAGCGGGCCTAAACTCGGTTGAGTCTTGACGGGGAAGCCACACTTCTGCCATGTTGATCGGCACACTCCGGACTGACTGCCACTCATGTGCTGGGAGCTACTATCGTGCAGGCTAAAAAAAGTGATAGTCTGAAGCAATACTGCAGCCCAAACGGCGGGTGGCAGTCAGCGCTTGCAGCTTGCCCCGGGGTTGCCAGCGGTCTGGGGGGTTGCCTTCGTGACCCACTGTAACGCCCGCGCTTTG
>NW_027153526.1:0-2955 GCF_002600585.1 Cystoisospora suis
GTACACTCCAACGCATCTGGCGACCCCTCCATCAGTAATAACGAGAGAGTTCCAAAGTATGGTCATCTTCGCAATCCTCGCGCCTGGCCGCCGAGAGGAAATCAACCAGTCAGAGGCGTGCTGTCCCACGTCCCATTTCCGTTAGCACGGCGTGGGTCGTAGCCCTCCAGTCCTCCTCTCTGCGGCTCCGTCCTTGAAGAAAAACGTATCACGCGGGCGACAAATACCTGTTGTCAGCGTATACGAGCCAAATGGAGGCAGTCCTTTCAACGCTTCGAGTCCTGCCAGTAAGGATGCTGGGAGAAAAAGAGAATGCGGACATACTTGCTGTCGCATGCAAAGAAAACATGTGCATGTACACCCCGCGCTTTGGCACCGGATACGCCTGAACACCCCGGTCGCTTGAGTATTCTCCACTGCGAAATAACACGGTATTTCGTCTGCTGAATGCGCGTGTGTTGAATAAGCCACCGTACACTCAGGCGACGCCGTCAGAATCCTGGTACGTGGGCACGTCGTTTGAAACTGGTGTCGAGAGTCCCGCCAAATCGTCACGGGAGCGCACCAGAAACGCCACAAGCCAAGTGTACCTCGGACGCCTGTCAACCGGACAAGGCAGAAGATGATGATTACAGTGCAGTACATACTTCCTTCCAAGCAAGAGACCAGAAAGACAAAACATTCCGTCAGCGTTTGTCTGTCCATAGGTTAGCGGTGCTCACACGGAAACGCGTATGCCGCTATCGAACTTTTCCGGCGAACAACTACTCGCTGCTTGCGGTCTACGGAGCGCACGCAGTACGCCCGGTGCTGACCTGCCAGCGCCACAGACCGCTACTGCAAACAGCCATAGAACGGCCCCACACACAACCGCGAAACTCTACAGCCTCCACACATACTTCCTGCAAACAGCGGAGGTCATACCAAAACGCAACTCCATACTTAGCCCAAATCGACACATGTCAGACACGAACAGAGACTGACGTGGCGATGCGAGCTCCTTGGACTCGCGTTGGTGTCCTTGGCGCTATCGCGACCCGCCCGAAACCCGGCTGCTCCACTGGCACAAACCTGGGAAACCAGAACACCCAATTTACCACCCCTGTGCACCCCCACAGACGCGGCTGCCAAGCATGGACCGCTCGGCGCGCCCGACCCTCACTCGGCATTGTCAGTCTCGCACTTATGGTTACCGGATAGTCCGACTACGGCTCAGGGATCTCGACTAGTTGTTACTGTTGCTGCCTGGGCACCGCACGGGCTTCTCACTTGCTGCGATGAGATTTTGAAACGACTTAGCTTGTAGCATCATCGTGCACACATTCCTACTCGCGTTGCTACCGCGAGTAAGCACCGCGGCAACTCCTATCCTGCGACAAACGTCGAGCTCTGGGTTGCGAACACCCTAAACTCCATTGGTAGTAGTGATTCTTACCTGGCGTAACGTTGCGTACAGTAGGCTTGTACCTGGATTCTCTAGAGCAAAGCGAGAGTAGCTTCGATAAAGGTGTAACACGAGAATGATTGTCAACACGAGGTCCGGGTCTCCACTGTAGTTTTTCATCAGCTAAGTGTGCGTGAGGTGTCAGGAGGCCGTCTCTCGGCGAGTAATGTGTCTGGCTTAACCGATGCTACCGTCCCCCGCCAAGGGGCACTCCGCAGCATAGGACGGAGCGTGGGGCTTTCACTCTTCACCTAAGAAGGCGTCCTTTGGCTGCTGTATAATTCATCAACCCCCCCCTCGGTGACGGATGAGTGCCACTCAGGCCAACTATCCACGCTTCAGACAGAAATGCTATTCCAACACGGGCAACTCACGCATTCAGCATTGTCAGCAAGCCTCCTAGATGCAGCTGGACCTGTCACAACCGCCTGGCTCCGTCTTGCGCCGAACACGGCTGTTCTGCACTTCCACAACGCCATCGCCGAAAAGAAGAGCCCGGCAGCAGCACCAACGACGGCCACCAACTTCCCAGGACGGGACAGTGGCCGGCTTTTCCTGCTGGTTGGGGCGCTGCGCGAATACGCAATCACAGGAGGCAGAGTCCCCCTCAAGAGAGTACATGATGGTAGACTGGCGCAACCACGACTAAGACACGGCGGCAAACAAAACTTCGACGTCGTCTGCTAGTCGGTGACCCAGGCCCCTAGCCGCCGCTGCATGTTCAAAGCATCTGGGCTAGGCGTTTTCTCTGTTAGCCCCGAGGCACAGCGGGGCCTCCACTTCGCGAAGAAGAGCAGGGTGTGCGCACGCACTGCATCGAGAGTGACTCCACGAAAGTGAGGACTCCCGCCTCCTGACTAAAGAAATTCAAGGTACTCACCGCTTCGGGCTCTAACTCCCGCACGGTTCAAGCAGACCCGGCTGCGCGTCTTACCGGCTGTTCTTTCGTCTCACAACAGCGGTTCGGGGCTCCGGCTCGTCCTCCGGCACGTGAGCAGCCGGGGAGCCCGCCCGGAAGGCTGTTCTTGCAGGTGCACGTGCTGCCGAAACGCACACAATTGCATCATTTTGAGTTTGAGCTTCAAAGCGCAGCGGGCCCGCGGTGGCCCACAAAGCGCCGAGAAGGAGAAATACGGCAGCTGTCTTCATTGGGGAGACAAGAAACGTGAAAGCCGGGTCAAAGGGAAGAGAACGATGCGCACTCAACACTATCGGTTTTGTTGCCGATGTATGATTTTTCAATGTCAGGCTGCTTGCTTTCCTGTCGGAGAGCGTGCCGCAACGATGAGAGCCGTCAGACGTCCCGGTCTTTCGCAAACCCTAAAGGCATGCACCAATAGCCAGCCAGCCACCTTGCGGAAACCGTCGCCGGCAGCTTTGCGGGGAGCCGGGAACCAGTCCCCGCTGCTCGCCGGTGGTGAGTCGGCCCTGTCGTCCTGCGGAGCGACACGTAAGAAGTGATGTGCGAGAGAGGAACATAAGTTCCTCTCAGAGAAATGTGTTTGTGAGCT
>NW_027153526.1:3372-3533 GCF_002600585.1 Cystoisospora suis
CAAGGTCATAAGACTAGTGCTTACCGAAGAGAGAGTCGGAGCAACTCCCCCAGTCATCCCGAGCGTCACTCCCCGAAACCGCCTGTTACCTTCCTAGCTCATCACAGAAAGGAACCTTCTTTTACCTCCTTCCTTCACACCTATGCATATACTAGGTTTTA
>NW_027153526.1:3721-7901 GCF_002600585.1 Cystoisospora suis
AGACTTTGACTTGTTCAACCAGCTGACAGGATTTTTCAGTCTCGCCGACGCCTTCTCTCGTCTGGCAGCCTGGCCCCGTACGGACCAGGAAAGTGTCTACCGAACGAGCCGGCACAGAAATTTCTCTCCGACAGTCCACCTTCCCCGCTTCTAGGTGACCTGCCAACGTTTTTTTTGTCCTCCAGACCTGGGAGTTCCCCTACCACCTCGCCGAGAGTCGACAGACTTTTCCGGCTCCAGCGTAGCCACAGGTCGTGTGTGGCTATCGCAGACTGCGGCTCCGGTGAATGCCCACCGCTTCGTTCGGCGCCTATGACAGTCTCCAGCCCCCGTGAAGCCGTGCCAACTGGCTGTTTTTTCAAAATCACTGCGGTAGCCATGCTCAGGGCAAGAATCAGGACTACTGCAACGAGACGAACCACAGCCCACCTTGCCAGTTTGGCACGATCCATCTAGTCGATCATTGTCTTGGTATCAGCGGCATCCCCAGCTTCAGTAAGTGTCATCAGTGGGGCATCAACAAACACGTGAGATATCGTTTCATCCAGTCGGCTGGGCAGCCTTGGATTGTCTTGTGACCCACAGAGTGATTTTGAGGCCCCTGATCCAGCATCTTTCACGCCGGCAACATGCCGTGTTGTCGCACATAGAGGATGTTCACCGACTCGTCATGAAAAACATGTTTTACAAAATCGAAGCTGTAGAGGCAACAAGCTTCGCCCGGATGCTGCTAGATGATGGGCTGGCCACAGAACCTCTACGAAATCTTCCCGGAAACGTCTACTTGCCGATGACAGTTGGTCTCTTCTCGAAATGTCACTCTTACCTTGCTTCCCGCCGGTATCTTCGTGTACGTTCGCACCATTGTGGTGCCCGTCCACGAAAAACCACTTCAGCTTCCTCCTCCCCAGTCCGGTCATTGCGACCTGGGGCCGCACTCGTTCCCGCCATCGTTGAATCCGCGACGAAGTTGCGGGTGAATCTTCCTTCTTTCTTGGCAAGAAGTTACTCCTTAAAGAGGCTTCCTCGTTCTTCTCCTCACCGTCGTCTTTACATCTCTTCTTAGAGATGCCATCCCTCCATTCTTTTCTTATTTGGCTTTTCCTGCTGTATCTAACCACTCTTCTTCGGAAGGCGTCGGGATATTTCTTTCACTCCTGTCTTTCTCTTCATCACAGAATGTCTGTTACGCCAGAAGAGAGGAACACGAAGAAAAGGAGAAGCTGGAGAAGAAGCGAACGTACGTCGTCGCTGGACCGGATAAGGGACAGAAGCATAGCTCAAGCAGCAGTTAAGCTGTTGTGAGAGAAGATGAGATCCTGGCTAAGCAGCTGGTTGCCATTTCCCCCAAGAGTTCGACAAATTCCTATCTCTAGCCTTCTTCTGAGGGCGGACAGTGAACAGCGGCCGGTCCAGGCAAAGGCTGTTACAGTCAGAAAAAGCCCTTTTCCTTTTACGGGGCTGAACTACATATAAAAAGCAATGGATACAAGACCCTCGTAGTGGGCAGAAGAGACGAAAAAAATTGAGAAACTGAGAAGAAGCGTTCTTCACTCCAGTCAGGCCATACGGACCGGACACGCCACATCAGGGGCGGCTAAAGTGTCAGTCAGAGGGCGCCCCCGGCGCGAGAGAACGGCGTTTTGGCGGTAGGACCGGCGGACAGGGTGCCGCAGTCTGGTCCTCTCGGTACGGGGTGGCCCGCTTCTTTTTGGACGTCCACCATCGAGCCCATACACCGCTAAGCAGCAGACAGACGAGCAGACTGTGTCCTTCTTCGCCGTGTACGAGGTCCCTCGGCATGCCTGCAGAAAGGACAGCGGAAGAGCTCTACGGGCGAGAGCGCTAGAATGCCGATTCCGGGTGCTTCCGGGTGCTCCCGAGAGTGCGTTCAAAGACTTTGAGAAAAAAGGATTGCCAAGACGAAGAGCAAGACGTCTTCTACCAGATTCTCGCACGCCGACCAATCTCCGTCGCGTGCAAAAGCGAGGGTCTCCGACAACACGGGATCGCGGAGACCTTATCTCCTGAGGTAAGAGGTTCTCACCGTCCCCCCGTATCCAGCTACCGAGAGGACTCATCGCTACGTGCGGCAGGGGCACTGCAAGGAACAAACGGGGAAGAGGGAGACGGAGGTGCGTACGATGAAGTGTTGTGAGCTCTAGCTTCGCAATGAACACACCTGAGCGCGTTGGACAAGAGGAGGAGAACTTGTTTGAGACGGAGCAGCCAGGACAGAAAGCGAAAACCAAGAGCCAATTCATCTGTTGTGAAATACTCCTTCAAACATTTTCCGGCCTTTCTTCGGCTTTTCACTTCTTCCTATCTTCTTTCGATTGCTTCGCTCTTTCTCGTAGCAAGACAGAGAACAGACAAGACGCTGTACTACCTTGTATGGATGTCTCTCGCGGGCGCCAAGCGAGTGGACGACGGCAGCTTTCTCTTGGAAGAGAAAAAAAATATCACCCCTCCATTGCCCCTGATGAACTCTCCTCAGTTCTCGCCTTCATGATAGTACCCGCACTTACAGCGCCGCCATCGGCTTTCTGCTCCGCAGGCGGGGTCGTCGCCTTCCTCCTCAAGCCTGTCTGATCCCTCGGTGACTTCCGCTCTTACGCAGGTCATTGTCGCTGAACTACAGAAAGGTAACAGGCACAGCCAAGCCAGTAAACAGGTTGAGGCTGAAAATGCCACAACCGCTGTTAGAGCCCTTTGCCATCTTCTTCCCGGGATTCGGACAGGCCTCACCGCTCTCGTCGCTTTTGTCCGGATGGGGAACAGAGGCCGGACCTTGGAAACGCTTCTCACATACAGCATTAGCCTTTTTCCTTCCAGCAGCCGCAAGAAGTAAAGTCATGCGACCGATACTGGGCGTGCCTACCCCGAACTAGGAAATAACATTCTGGGGGAGGAAATCAACAAGGAGCAGTACCTTCATTCCGGTTCAGCTGTACGGACCGACCACGCCGCCGCACCGGAGGCTGCCGAGATGGGAGGGGAAGTCGCTACGGTCACGGTTTGGGACCCCCTACAGCCTGGCGTACTGATCTGTCTCGATACTGTGGCAGTATGAGGACGGGGCTCCACACAACAGTCCTGCCAGTTCCGCGTGACTCTTCCGAGCGCATCGATTCAAGGCGGGCGCGTGTTTCACGATGGGCATCGGCCGCCAGGAAGGAATCTAAGGAACCGTGCACACATATCCCCAGCAGTGGTGATTGAACAATACTCCCCGGTACTGGGGACGCACTGTCAGTGGCGGCTGCAAAGTGTACCTGGATGGCAGTGTCAGTGAAAGCCCCGTCCTGACATGATACGTGCACGGATCCCTGGACCGGCCGAGATGGCCAAGTCACGGCCGGCGAGAGGAGGGGGCACTTTTTAAGAAGCAGAGCAGTGTGGCTGAGCGGAGTGCGTGCGTCTGGTGTGCCGACCCGGGAGGATCGAACTGAGATTAATGTCCTGGCGTGCCGAGAATCTCCGGGTATTTAGTCCCGTATTAGAACACCCCAGCTCCCAGGAGGCTCGGGGAATGCGGTGAACCCACTCGATGACGGTTGAAACGGCTAAGTCGGAAGACTGTCTCTTGAGCCGTCCGACCGGGAGACGGCAACGACCGAGAGCGGTGCCCGCGGCAAACGGGCGGCAAGACGCAGGCTCACCACCAAAATCGGCCATCGCTGGAGCCTTTGCAAGAAGAGGGGCTCTCCTGCACCACCTCTCGCGAAACTGTGTGACAAACCTACAGGAAGAAAAGAACAGGGAGCTAACAAACGGCGATAGTAGAGCAGCGGTCTCCATGCGCTAGTACTCCCAGGACTGTCTTGCAGGCTTTTAGGAACAGTGGTTGCAGACCCATGTAACGGTGGAACGAGAACATGAATGCATACGGAACGTTTACAAGAAAGCTTTCCGAAGAGAATGAACGACCTCCTCGGAGGTGAACTGGAAGGCCTCCGCTAGCCGAACGTGCAACTAAAAAGAACTGCCAAGTTCCAACACGCAAGGTGATATCTGTTTTCAGTGACCACCAGTTGCCTCGAAATGATCGCTGCATATGACAGACACCATGTAAGGGGCCCAAGGCCGCAGCATCTTATGGGAGGAGGGGGGTGGGGGCTCGGAGCGCTAGCCACTTTTAGGCGCAAAGCTCTCGGGTTTTCTGCTGGAGGTGTCAGTA
>NW_027153527.1:0-207 GCF_002600585.1 Cystoisospora suis
CTCTGCACACTATCGATAGCGTTTTCTCCTACACTTCCGTTTCTACTCTCTTCTTTACCGCGGTACGCTCTCCTTTCTGCGCTCTCTTGCGCGCTCTCCTCTGCGCTCTCAGGCGCACCCTCTCTTATGCTCCCGCGCGCACTACCTCCTGCGCTCTTACACACGCTCTCGGTTGCGCTCTCGTGCGCGCTCTCTCGCACGCTCTCG
>NW_027153528.1:0-151 GCF_002600585.1 Cystoisospora suis
GTTGCGCTGAACTCTTTCTAACGGAGTTCGGAGCTTTCCAGCAATAATAATGAAAACTATAAAGAACGCTTAGCTAATCATGTTAAAATTAATTATTCTATTATCTGAAAACTCCTTATTTTCTCATAGGCTGCGGCGCCGAACCGCGTCT
>NW_027153528.1:261-43937 GCF_002600585.1 Cystoisospora suis
AACTAGTAGCGACACTAATTTGCCGTACCAGTTTGCTTTACACCGCTGTGGTTGCGTCTTGCCCCAATCCGGCCCCGGCCGTACTATTGTGTTGCCCGGCATATCAGTAGTGTCTGGCATGAATTTCGGATCTCGTAGCCTGCTCTATGAGCGGCTAGGAATCAGACGGCCACTGCCGAGGTGCGGTCCCCCATAGACGGATGCTCGCGGTTGTTGCCTGTGTGTTGGACACGGTGAGGTTCGCGCCAACCTTCGTTGCCGTGTGATCGCACAAAGTGTGTGGATTCTTTTCTCAGACTCCCTTCCGCGAGGCCCCGTACTGGAATTCGCGAGGGATGTACAAAATCCCGATCCGCGCCTAAGTCAGTGCTTGCGGGTCACTACACTGTTCTCGCATAAACCGTGGATTTACCTTGGCCGACTAGTCTGCGTCTCGCGGTAAAAATTGGGCTTCTACATCAGTTTCGAGCCTCGGGGTTTAAGGGTTAGTACCGCCCGAACCACCGTGTCAGGCTGCCAAGCACAGAGTGTGCTGACGACCTCGGATTCAGGGACACTAACGGTTTTTGCGGGGCGCTCCCTGGTCAGCGATACGCCTCTCCAGGCTGGAGTGTGAGACGTTCAAAGAAACGTATCCGTCTTGCGTTCATGCTTGTCAAGGAACTAACTCCGTAAGTGTGAGCACTGCAGCAGTCGCTTGCAGTGCCGCGAGTGCCTCTTTTGCCCAGTGTCGCGTCTGCACGAAACTCTGCTGACTCGCGAGGCTCCTTTGCAGAGGCTCGAGTGGAACTTGGGAAGTTCGGAACTGGAACTGTACGTCCCAGCATCTACATACGAGTCAAATGAGAAGCCTTCTGCCGTGGGCGGCGCTGGCAGTAGACTTACACATTTTCTTCTGCTCACGAGTGACTCGTTTTTCCCTGCATGCATCGGCACGGCGCGACACACGAGGGAGGTCTGCGGAGGCGCACTGTACGTCCTGTTGCATGGCTTTAGCTAAGGAAAAACCCTGTAGCGCCACGTACGACTACTGGACGACCGTCCTTTCTCCCGCAGGACTGTAGGCACGGAACGAGTCACTGTCGCCCCTTGCAGTCGCTCCCTGTGGTGTCGCGAGGCAGTTCGTTGTCAGGTGCGAAGGTGAGCTGCCTCCATTCCGCAACGTGTAAACTACGTAGGCTACGCCGTCAGAGCAGTCTGTTTCTTTGGTTGTAACGGGTGCCTTACAGTCCTCTGGCCGTCTGAGTCCGCTGCGATTTGCGAAAGCCCACAACCACGGCGTAGAGAAATATAGTTTCGTGTCTGGCTAACGTGACTGTTTCTCCCTACTGTCAGAAACATCTATAGCTCCGTGTATCGTACAGTCGGCAGTCCGTCCGCAATCGCACCCGCGCCGATGACGCTGTTTGGGTGGGTAGCGCCGCTGCGATGACTGTCGTGGAGACGTTCCTCGCGGTCGCGGTGTAGCTCGGGCCACCACTCGGACTTGGTTAAACGCTTGGGAACAGTCGCGGGGTGATTTCACCGCTAGGGCTGCCGTGTTGCTCCACCGATTGGCGCACGGGGAGCAAGCAGCCGCAAGGTGCTTGCTGCTTTTGTCGTTTTCGCGGAGCGTCGCGCTTGCAGACTCTCGGCTTCGCAAAGCTGTTCTGGCGCTTCTCGAGGATGGAGAGCAAGGCTAGAGGTGGACAATGTTCACAGTTTTCTGGCCAGAAGAGGGCGACGATACCGAGAGTCCTTCAGAACGCTCGAAGGCGGGCAGTTGCGTGCAAAATCACGTATAACACGTTGGGGTGTCCGACTTGAGGTAGCTAGTGTTGGACTTTCTCTTCCCGTCTGCGGCAATGCTGGGAGACGGATTCTCTTCAGCTTCCCGTTAGCCGCTAGAGACCTGCTGTCTTCTTCTGAATGTACGCTTCTCTCACCTCCGTGGACCCTGTTGCACTCTCTTTGCCCGATTTTTTTCACTTGGCTCGCACCTTAATGTATTCTGTGTTTTCACCCTTTCTCGGTGCGGTCCCGCCACGCTCCCGCGGTTGTTGCTTCTGGCGCCGCGCCCCATTCCCCGTGGGCGTTTTCTCTGGTCCTTCGTTTTACAGAGCTCCTTCGTTCTAGTACTTCGGCACCATTCCTTGCCTCTTTTTTGTAGGCAGCGCCTTTGATCTGGCCTCAAAGCTTTCGACTGCTGGAAGGCCAAGTAGCAGGCGCTACTGTTCATTACGGGTACACACCAAATGCTACGTCTGCGCGGGACTTTATATTTCCGTCTTGGTTCGTAAGAACGGCGAACACGCAGTTTCAGTTACCGCGCAAAGAGAGTACTATCTGGTCGCTTCATCTGATGCTCTTGTTTTCACAGGGACTACCTCTCTTGCCGGTCCGCCTTGTTTTATTTTGTTCTGAAGAATGCCACGACGTGTTGCCTTTTATCCGCCGAAGTGCCTGTCAGAGGGTTCGTCGATTTTTTTATCTTGCCTGTCGTAGAGCGGCTCAGCTTCGGGGGAAGAACAGGAAAGGTTTTCGCCGGGTGTCTTCGGGGCCCGCGTTCCATTCCGCGCTGCTCCGTTTCTGGTCTTTCATAGCTCGCTCTATCTCCGTTTTCGACGCTTTCCAGTTGCACGTCTTCCCTTCTGACCTGGCCTTCTATTTGCCTGCCTCTGCTGCTTGTCGGCGGCCGTGTTTTCGTCGTTTGTCGCTTCTCGTCGCCACAATGGGTGCGTATCTGGCTAAGCCGAAAACTTCAAAGGTCTCCGAGGATGGCGGATCTCTAGATAAAACTCTTACGGCTTTCGGAGCGTCGTCAATGCAAGGTTGGCGACAAACGATGGAGGATGCCCACATCGCCGCACCATCCCTCAAGACCATATGCAGTCCGGCGCTTTTAACAACTCTAAAAGATCTTTTACCTTGCGAGGAGGCGCGTCTTTCAGGTGATGGGGACTCTCTTGCAGACATAAGTCTGTATGCGGTGTTTGACGGACACGCCAGCAATGCCGTCAGCTGCTGGGTCTCAGACCACTACGTCCAGGTGAGTAGAAACTTGACGTCTGGCTGCTTAATCGAAGATCCATGTGGAGGTTGTGTCTCGGGTGCTGTGCTTTGCTTTGATGGGTTGATCCGTTTGGAAAGAGGTGAGGACTCTTTATAGAGTAGGGGAATAGGTGGCACCGGCCGGCCACAACACAATCTCTGCGAAGCAAATCTGGCGTCCCTGGCACAGTCGCTTGGAGACAAGGTGACAGTCTTTCTTTGCCTTGTGTTCCGTAGTTGGAGCGAAGAGTTGTGGACGAGGAAGTTTTTGAGCTCGTGTCTCTCACCTTCACAACGTCATTTTTGTCAGCAGGCGGAGTGTACCTGTCCCCGCTCGTCGACCCCTTTATTCCGTTTCCTACTCCATTTGTTGATTGGCGTAACGACGCTGCCGTGTATGAGTTTGGAGAGTCTTGATGCTATAGCCATAGGTACATTACCCATAACTACACCTGCAGTGCCTCCTAAGGTAAATAACGCAAGCTGAAGATTTGGGGAATTCGTGAGTTTTTGTTGGGTCCCGGTCAAACCGACTAGAGACAACTTTGTGCGTGCAGGTCCTTTTTCTCTTCTCTGAGATCTCACTCCATCGTTCTGTTTCGGGTGGGCCGGTGCACAATCACTTGTTCGCTCCCCCCTTTACCGCATATGCTCTTAGTATTCAGAGCACGTGCTCCTGTGAGACAAGTTGTTCGTAGCCGTGAGATACCGGTTTGAGCGGACAGCCGTGTCTACAGTGCCGCCACAGTGAACAAGACAAGGAATCGTTGGGGGGCAGAGTTGCAGCTCGGAAGTGGCTCTTGTGAGCTTTTGAAAGAATGGTATCTTTCCCGGCGCCGTGCAGGTAGGCGTGTCCGCTTTTTGCTACTCCGCCGTACACGGCTTGCCTTGGTTGCATGTGAATACCTAATGGAGTGGATTACGTAGCATCTCGGTTTCGTTCGTGCCTGTGTCCCCGTACTCGAATTATGCAGCTTTTCATGGACCGTCTTCGACAGGTTCAGCAGGAAGCACAGAGGGGTTGGCCACCTGCTGGATGTGTGGAAGGCGATTGCGAGGACGAAGCGCGGATCTTTGGGATGCGGAATGCGGTACTCTGTGAGGCTCTCCAGCAAAGTTTCTTGGATGTCGACGAGCAAATGCAGAAGGAAGAAAGCCGGAAAGAGTTGAAAAAGTATTTTGAAGCGGTGAGCTGGGGCTTCGTGGGTGAAAGCGCAGGAGCAATCGGACATCACAGTGCTGCCCCCCTATCAGAAATTCAGGTCTTTTTAGTGGTCGCAAGTCAGAGAGGAGACGTTTCTAAGGATTCTCTCTGGGTAGGGAACTTGATGGCGGCCTTCAAGTCCTTGGCAAGCCGCTTTTGTCGTGCTCCGCGTCGCGGTAGACGTAGGTTCTTTTCGGAAAAGTGTGTAGTCTGTCGCGCGTGTGTAGCTTTTCGACCATTGCTCTTCCTCTACGTGTCTTCAGCGTCCACACCTAACACTCATATGGTTCCCACATGTGTAAGCTTAGACGACGAAGATGAGCGACCATGGCCTCGGAGTACGATTTTGTCACCTACTGGCAGCGCGTACTTTGCACTGGATTGGAGCTTGTGAATACGGCACCTGGTGTAAAAGAAGATGAAGGGATCTAATGCATGGTTCCGCAAATACGAGCAGACCTTGGAGTACCTGATACGCAGGTTTATAAGCAATGTAGGGGAACCGCGTTCAGTGGAAACAACCGGACAAAACCTTCAAGAGAGATGGATATCAGTGTTAGTGTCTCTGTCTGCACGGGTTGTGGCTGCTGTACACGTAACGCTCATCGTATGTTCTTCGCTTCGCACGCGTGAGGGCCGTAGTGTCAAGCGGTGCTTCAGCATACTGTATGCGTCTTGCCAGGGATGATTCTTGTACTGCGCTTAGGGTCTGGTGGAACAGAAGGATAATGAGACATACATACAGAGGTATCTAAGTGACGGAGGGGATGTGCACCTAGTGGAGGTGAACGGGCAAAAGTTTCTTCAGGTGAGATGGCTAGCACATTTCATACCTGAGCATTTACCAGCTTTTTCGGCTGTACATGCGGGGGGTGTGGCGCCTGAGTTCATTCCTTTTTCCTCAGTGCAGAAGCGGCGGCGCCAAGCTCTTACCGAGGAGCTTCTCCAGCTTGGTAGGGGTTCCTTCTTTCTTTTTATATCGCTGTATGACATGCAGTGGGCGTGCTTGCAAGCTGTTTTCGTCTGTCTTTGCCGAGTATAATACCGTATGTAAATTTCTGTTTCGCAAACACCTCGTGGATTCGGATCGCGTTACGCTTGTAGTGTAGTTCGTACGGCTGACGGAGTGTGGTTGTGGGTTGCGTGGATGTCGTAGACGGATCATGTAGATGTGGTTGAACACTGTCTCGTCTCGGCTACGGTAGCGGATGCATCTTTCTCTTGAAGTCATCCTTCGCTGTCGCTTGCGAAACCTGTCACTGGCCTGTCTCGGTACTGGCGTCTCGTATCGGCGATTGTTGCTTTGGACTCCTTGGAATTCTAGTTTTCGTGTAAAACTTGTAGGTGTTGTCCGGGGTATATGGAAAGACGTGTGCACGATGTTGTGTGCTTACTTCCCCCAAGACCGAAAGCCACTAGAGAAGAATCTGTGCCCAGTGGGGAACGGTCAGCCCAGTTCACGCCTGTGTGCATAGGTAGTCAATTTATATTGAGAAAAAGGGAAATAGTGACAAAGCAGTCTCATCCCTCTCCGGTCTGCTGCCTCGGTTCTTCCTTTCAGTTTGTACCGCGGACAGGAGAGGAAGAGGAGGATGGTGAGAAAGCAGGAGCTTTTCCTGCCTTGGGGGGTGACGAAGAGGGTGAATCTCCTGCTGGCAAAAACGAGGGTAAGGATGAGGAGAAGGATGAAGAGCATGAAACGGCAGTATCGGGCAGAGGAACTAAAAGCAGCGGGGACGTCGAAGGCACTTCAGAAGACTCGACCCCATCAACATCGAACAGTAGCAGCAGCGCATCACTTAACGGAGAGGAGGAGAAGAAGGACGAAAAGAAGGACAAAGACGAAAAGGGAGATCTTACCTTACAAGAAGATAACGTACGCCAGCTGACGCGGTTCAACAGCACCGAAGTTATTGCCAAGAACAGTCCCCCCGCGTCTCCATCTGGTGGGAGCGGCGAGCGAGAACCAGACGAAGCCGCCGAACCCATGCTGTTGGATGGAGAGGAAAGTGCGAAAATTGAGAAGACAGGAGATAAGGAACAGAAAGAAGACGAAGATGAGGAAGACAGAGGAGACCGGCCGCTGTTCGCTCATCCTAGTACCCCAGAAGGCTCTGGAGCTACAGCAGTCGTCGTGCTCGTTGTGGGAGGAGATGAACCCGTTGTTATTACGGCAAACGCAGGAGACTCAAGGGGTGTCATTTGCCGAGGCGGGACGGTATGAAGATGAATTGTTTCTTCCCTCTTTCCAGGCGGCGAACACGTGTGTAGCTTGAGTGTATAGACGTAAATGTATCATCCCGAATCAGGTAGTCTCGGACATGCACTGTTTTCTCGTCCTTTCCACATTTCGTGTGGTTTTTACCTGTCTCATCGTGTATGAGGGAACGTGATGCCCTGATACTCAGAAGTCTTGGGGTTCCTCGCTTTGCGGAATGTTTTTTTGTTCACGTACAATGCACCACCGGCTGACGCATCACGTGCGATGCACACCGTCGCTACTGCCCGTAGGCAGCAGGTCCTCCGTAAGTTAGGTACTTGTCTCCGGAGTGCGCACCGGGAAAGACTCGGTGAATATTCTGCCCCAACACAAGGAATGGAATGCGGTATGATCGATGGTTCCAGCGCTCAATACAAGACTGGTGCGCTCCTGAGAAAGGAGTGGGGCTTGTTTCTCATTGTCGTGAAGTTCTATCGTGCAAGGTCGCTGCTGCCAGGGTAGACAGACGTTGCTTTGCAGCGTGTATCGTGTTTCTTTTCTCTGTCACGTCCAGGCCTTCCCCCTGTCTCACGATCATAAACCGACCAACCCCGATGAAAAGAAACGAATCTTTGCGGCTGGCGGCTATGTGGCGAATGGTCGGGTTGATGGAAACTTAAACCTATCCCGGGCAGTTGGAGATCTTTTCTACAAGCAAAATAAGGAACTCCCAGCAAAGGCTCAACGAATTACGGCTTACCCGGACGTCAGGTACACTACCACTGAGTTTGGACTTCCATCTTGGTTGAGCAAGCAATGTCAAGATCGGAGGGAAGTTGTTCAGTTGCGGATGCAGTGTAATGGCAGGGCTTCTGTGAAACAGCAATGGCTACAGGGCCTATACTCCAGAGCAGGTATACGGAGTCAGCCCCTAGTCTTTGTTAGTTTTGCAATTGCCGCATCGGGGGGGTCTCTTCCCTTCTGTTTTTATGTGCGTGTTGATCGGCTTGCTTTCTTGGTTGTTCGGTAGATCGTACGTCTCTGAAATTGTCCACACTTGCAGGTTTAGGTAGTGGAACAAGGAGTCTAGCTTCAAATCAGTACGGTGCACACGGGCCCTGGGTTCAGGCGTCCATACTGCACACGCTTGTGTCTGTACTGTGATTCTGTCTCACAGAACCTGTTCAAGACAGTGCATTGAGGCTTTGTGGGGAACGTCTGAGTTGTTAGCGGCGGAGAACGTTTTTTTTTTTCTTTTTTAGGATCACGAGAATCTGCGAGGAAGATGAATTTCTCATTCTAGCGTGCGACGGCATATGGGATTGCAAAACCAATCAGGTGAGTGTTCATTGAAGCTAAGGAGGATCTATGTGTCTTCACTAATTGTAAGCGCGGGATAACAGTTTTTGTGTGCAGTTATTTTGTATAGCCACCCTGTTAGTACAACGGACGCATACCTGTAGACGCTGTAATCGGCGCTGAATTTCTGGATGAGGCAAATGGCTCGAACACCGGAGTTCCCCGCGCAAGCTAGTGATGTGGTAAACTCGGAGCTTACACCTGAATCTTTCAGCAGAGTTGCGGCCAAGACCTCTTCGCAGCTCTTTTTTCTTTGGTTGGTATTCTGCGAAACAGGAAGCTGTGGACTTCGTCCGTGAGAGAATACAACGGGCGGGCAACGCAGACTCTTCGACCTTGAAGAAGATTTGTGAAGAACTCTGTGATGAGTGTTTAGCGGAGGATCCTCTTCAGTCCGAAGGTACTGTCGTGGGATGGAGTCTGTTTCGTGTCGTTCTCTGCCGATCGCACATCGCAGCTATACATGCGCTGGTGTCCGAGGACTCTTCGTGGACAAATTGTTTACGTATGTTGGTAGAGACAGATCTGCTGTTCACACAGACATGTATGCTACGACTTCACGATTTTCGGAGTCTCAGCAGACACTTGTCGTCAATGTCTGGTGGGGACATAGGGGGGCTTCTCTTTATTACAGTGGGCCTCTTTGAAGTGTTCTTGCTCTGGTGTAGACGTACGGTACTCTTCGCGCAAGCAGCGGTCCAGCAGGCTGACCGGAATATTGTAGGGCGGCCTTTCCGAAGGAGTCACACGAAGACCAACCATTTCGACACAAGAAATCGGGAGTGGATGTGCTTTCAGCCGAGGGACACATAAGTGAAGGAATACCGAAGAAGTTTGTTTGACTTGCGTCAGTAGCATGTAGTGTGTGCCACGAGCTTGCACGTGATTGCGCTTTTGATTGCCTCCCTGCTTCTCAACTCAGGGCACGGATGTGATAACATGACTTGTCTGGTGGTGGAGCTGTCGAATCGTCTGAAGAGGCATAAGGCAAAAGCGACCGAGAACGAAGAAAAAATCATGCTGTATGGCGGTGGAGAAGACAAGTACTTAGGACGGGATGAGAAACTTTACGAGTCAGATGAGGGCGAGGAGTAGGCAGCAGGCAAAAACGACTGAGCGTTTTCCTGGCAATTTCTCTTCTTGAAACATTACGGGAGTGACTCCCATATTCTGACAGCAGTTATCAGCAGAGAGAAGACAGCAGTTATCAGTGTAGCAATCGGCCCACGTGTTCCGTGGAACTGATGGGGCTTCCTCGAGATTCCCTCGAACTTTCAGCGAGCATAGGGGCTGAGGGAATCGGAAGCGAGGGCTGCCCGACTGCGTGCAGCGCGATTAATTATCTGTAAAGTTTGGGAAGGGAGAGCGCTTTGGTCTCAGGCATGGAGTTCTCCTGGTACCATACTTGCAGAGCGTATACAGCGTTCTTCGAAGCATGGTGTGGATACTTCAGCGGAGTGTATAGTTGTATAGAAGCTCGGCAAACGGGAAGCTGGTTGTCGGAATTCGAGGGAACACTCACAAAGGTGGGACCTCGTCGCGAGGAGATGCGATGAGGCAGCTGACCAGTGGGAGTGTGGTTTCAAGTGCCACCGAGACAATGATCTCAACAAAACAGGCACTTTCGCCTTTCTGTTTTTTTCCCGTGTGTCCACTTGGGGTGCTGGGACACCGCACAGATATGCACAAACGCGGCCACGCCTACACGTTTCGCATACACATCTTCCGACTTCATCACCGGCGACAGTGGCTTCCGCGGCGCGCGGAGGACGCGCGTGTTCACACACATGTAAGAGACACCCGCCTGGTACTGTATAGCCACCATTCTCAGATCACTGTTTATACAGACATCTGTGTATGCATATATACTCGTTTATACCTACGCAGGTACTCCGTTTCCGGTCCGTTGGGAACTGATTCAACTTTCTTTTCACTCGCATTGTTTAGTCCTCTTCTGGAGAAGGAAGGCCTGGACAATGCACAAATTTCCTCTCTGCAAAAACGCAGGGTCGCGAAACGGATTCCTCCTAAGTCCAGGCGGCTGCTCCGCTGCGACCTCTGGGTCTCGTCTCCTATTCGACGATCTGTGAACGTCCACGTCGTGGTGCGTATTTCTCTGTGTAGAGTACATGTATTTTTTCATCATGCATAGGCACGTGTATCTGTCTGTCTATAATTATGTATCTGTGCGTTGACAGAGGGGGCCGCCGTGAAGGTGATGTGCACGTAGTTGCCTGCGCGGGCGCAGGAGCGCTTCGTCCTCTTATCGTGAGGGGTGGCAGAGGAGACGCGCATTTAGCTAAAGGGGGGTATTCCTCGGTGGAACGGCGGTTCTGCACATTCCGAGAGTATTCTGTTGTCGGCGCCAGACCCCGGCTACCACAATCGAAGGGCACTTCGTGCACATGCAGTGACAGCAAATCGAGGATGATGGTGGTGAGCGCAGACAGAAAAATTCAGACTCGTGAACGGCGAGCCCTTCCTGCAGCGAATCCGGATCGGCTGCTCTCTTCTGATTTTTGTTTCCCTCCGGTCCTGTGCTACCGTTTTCCATTGTATCCGTGGGCCTAGCTTCAACCGACTTCTTTCATTCCAGCTCCGGACATCTTCGCGTCAGTCTATTTGCCTCGTTCTTTCATGCGGGCTGGAACCTGTGGATGCTCTGCCGAGTTTATGGCGTCGAACAGCTTCACGTCGGGGTCTCATTGACGAAGACGTCATGAGGCGAAATAGATTATGTGTATATCGGCAGGGGCGCAAAGCGACAAGCAGCTGTTGGTATTTAGTAAAGACAGAATTACGCTGAACTCTTTCTGCTGTGGTCCTCGGGACGAGGCTCGTTCATTGGCGGTGTGGGCCGGCAGTTACATTCTGAGCTCCCCTCCTGTTGACCATAAACAGCGTAGCCTTATTGGCAGCAGGGTGAGGCTGTCCTTACGAGGTGAACTATCACCTGGTTCTACCACAATTGATGAGTTCTCTTTCAGTCTCTGAACTCACATAGATTCTTCGGAAATATGTCTCGGGGTCATGCAAGGTTCAGAATTGAGGGCGAGCGAAATTCTACCATTGTTTCCTCGAGGCACAAGCATGAAAGGTGTGATCGTGCCGAAGGCACTCGTGCTAACTCCAGTATTCGGTGAGTAGCTCTGTTGTCAGCAGCGAAAACACACCGGCAGCGGTGGGAACTCCGAGTGTGTGAGGGGCCGGTCGCGCAGAGGCAGGGAAGAGGTGTTGCATTCAGCACTCAAAAAAAAAATGACAGTAGTCGTAGCGCCGGACCGACTATAGAACGGCGAGACACGAGCGAACTGAGCTAGCAAGAGCTAGCTGGCTAAAAGAGGGCCGCGCAAACATCAGATAAAAATTCTCTTCAGCTTCAGAAGCAGAAGTTCGAAACGCCGTGAAGTCGGTTGGTCTTGGAAGGGTGCAGCTCTGAGGCGGAAAGCGTTTATCGTATGCCAGTGGTGAGTATTTGTCTGCCTGTGCGTTTCAAGGCTGCCGGGACGGAAGCTGGTAGCAATCAACGGCACTACCAAGGTCCAGCGGCGCGCCCCTCCCCTGGCACAGCAAGCTCCACATAAAGCCTTGTTAGCCTCCAGAGAGCGCTTGCCCACCGCATGCACTCGGGCCCCCCAGTCGCAAATGTAGAACTCACTACCCTGCGCATTCACGTCCTGACGAGCGGAAGGTGCCGTGCAGATGTCTGAAAGAGCGGAGCGGCTAGTACCCCATCTCCACAATCTCTTCGATGGCTAGACCCCTTTCAGCCAGTAGACCATTCCTCTCTTTGGGACATAGTAGTAGATGCAGCAGCTGCGGAAAGAGATGCGAGGCTTCTTCCGGCACGGAGTGCGCCTGCGTGCCAGCGGAGTCATCCGGGCGACTGCAGAGGTGGGAGAGGTGGCGGAGACGCTAGCCTCGGCACACAATGCCAAGGAAGGAACCAAGAAGGGCATCTTCTTCCTTCTTCAAAAGCGGACCACCAGACATTGTAGAACCTCTCTCACGCACCTGTCACCTCTCAAAGTTGTCTCAACAATATCCGCACGGTAGACTTCTTTTCGACCTAGATGAAAACCGTTATCCGGTAGGAGGCGCGCATCTGTCTCGCGGTCACCACTAGATAGCTTAGGGGGCGTTACCAGTTAACGAGACCGATTAAACCGACTTTCTGGCAGGCGTCCAAACTTACAGCTTCCAATCCAGGAAGCAACCAAGCGAATTTTCTCAGTTGGGCCAGCGCGCTCCCCTTGCTGCGTGGCGGCGGTACGCCGCACACCGCTCTCCCGTACCTGCAAAAAAGTCTTCCTCCGCATTTTCTTTTCCGTCGCAGCACAGCTGCCCGTCGTGGAATCCGTATATTTCTTTTCATGTGTGTCCTCTGCTGGCGGCTGATGTCAACGCTTTTCGCTTGCTCAACTGTTTCACGACATGAGTCGGATCTGGCGTTGAGTCCGCACTCCGATCACGCACCCCGCGTGTCCGTGTAGTGTCCCCGCGTCGGGCGAGCTCAGGTACTATTCGACTGAGTTGTTTAGTTGCAGGCGACTGTGGCGTGTGTGCAGTCCAGGTGACCGTTCCGTTTGTAGGCAGCACCTGAACAGACTCCTCGAAAGAATGGAGGAAAAAAAAGACACTGAGTCAATGTGGGAGCACGCGGCACACCAGAACACACACTCACCTTTCCTTCTCTTTCTCCAAAGCGTCGGCGACGATGTTCTTCTGCTCCTCAGTCAGTTTCTGGGTGAAGACCCTTCCTGTGTTTCATCTATCAAGGGCACGAGCTCTGTCGATTCGAGCTCCTGCTTGCTCCGTTCTTCTTCCCTCCCCTGTCTCTCTTCCAAGTGTACTCCTTTCCCCTTTTTTGCGCGTCTAGGTGTCTGCTCGCGTAGCCTTTTCTTCCTTGAAACGTCCCCTACTCTCTGGCCACTAGGACTCCCTCTCCCTCAATATTTCCTCCCGCCCGGCCAGACTCCCTGTCCTAGTCCTCATGCGTCTTCGCTGTCGTGTGTCCATTGTCTGGCATGCTCGAGTTCCTGTCGTGACCATGAGCAGCCCCGAGTGCCTGGCCATTTCCGTCGTTCTGTATACGATCAAACGCCCTTGCGCGGTACTGGCCTCTGTCTTCACTCCGGTGAAGCATTTCTCTGTTCTCCCCTTGTCTTTTCTCCAGTTCCGCCGCCCACCTGTCCATTCTTCAGTGGCGGAGCGTCTGCTTCTTCGAGTAGCTTCTGTCTCTCTTCCTCTTGCTCTCCCACCTCCTCTTCCTCTCCTATTTCGTGGCCCTCTGTCGTCCTACACACCGGCGCATGTCAAGAGAGCAACAACTCAACACGGCGCCAGCCGTCCACGTGCGGCGAGACTGAAACACTGGGGGGGACTGCAATGCCATGTGTCTTGTTCGAGGACACGGAAGGGAGGCAAGGCACGGCTCTACATTCGGCCTACGAGTTGTGCTGCTATCGCCGTAGTCTGGACTACATCTGGAGAACTCGTCCGGAGTACAGCCATCTCCCTCTAAGGAAGGCTCTAGAGAATCTACGTTCTCATAAGGAAGAAACTTCTCCTAGTGTCCGTCTTCGTCTCTCTGCCTCAGGTGAGTACCAGCTCTTGAGAGTACGCCTAGCACTGAGCATGGATATTAGAGCAGTCCTTATGACTTCGATCTTAGGGTCTGGCTTGCCTCCTGTTAGCGGGGAACGGGCCTCTGGGAACTGGCGCAGGCTGTTAACGTAAATCAGACAGATGCCGGGGCTGCTGCAGAAGTCCTGGAGAAGTCAGGTACTGTCGGAAGGAGTCAAACCCTCTACAGAGTGTTTCCGAGTGTACAAACACAATCAGTACACATGCAGAGAGAGACCTTCGAATGGCGAGAGCGTAGAGTCGTGCTTGGGCGTTCTAATTACGGTCCTCCATCTCCGGAGAACCGGGCCACCTGCACTTCAACTTGGGTAACGCTTCGCCGAACCCTCAGCAAACATTTCGCACCGCCTCAGTCTTAACCTTTGCTTTTACCCTATTATAGAAAACGCATTTCGTTGCAGTTCTTATTTACTTGAGCGCACAAGCACCAAGATCACGTGTAGACCAGTTCCGTGGCTACGTGCCTTCCTGCTTGCTTATACAGCTAGGTTGACAAATTTCTAGAAACAGACGACCATGGGTTCTCCAAGCAGGGTGGACTGCGGAACTTGAAAGGTGTTCACGGGCTCTACATCACGGAGGCGGTGAAGGATGGTTGAGGGTAGCAAAAGGCGAAACTCTCGTAGTTAGTATACGCTTCGTTATTTCTCTTCTCTCATACGCAGAAATTCTGCTTCCTACAGGAGGAACAGCATTCTGTGGGACACTCCATAATGTTGGCACCACTGCAGTAGAAGCCTCTGTGCCTCTCCTGTGGACGGGCTTTTACGCTCTCCCTTCTTTTGCTCTGTGCTTCACACAGGTTCTTGGCTATTCCTTTTGTTTTTCTTCCACCCGGCTACGGCGCCTGTCGTGCTTTTGTGGCACATTCCTTCCAGGACCACCTGCGCTCATCTCCAGGATGCTTTCGCTTGTACCGATCTCTCGCATTCGGCTAGTATGTCTAGGCCTTGTTTTAGCTGCACCTCTCCTTCCAAGCCTACCCTTGTGAACATTTCGACAGCTCACACGGTTAATCCATCTGTCAGCCAAATGAGGCCACTTGCGGAGTCGGGACAAGGAGTACCTTTGGAGACAAAAGCGGGGGAACGAGATATGCACACAGAACAGGAAGACTTTTTCTCGTCCACTGAGATTGAGCACCATCCCCTCTTGTTGTGCCGGGGAGAAACGCGTCTGGCTGTTGCCAGTGAAGATAATGATCGGGTACAGTATTGCCGCTTTTGCATCTTGGACCCTGCATCTGCGTATTTGCGCACACGTATATGCTACGTGAGAGAGCAGTCCCTTCAGGTGAACTTCGAGTCGCTGTATCGCCTGGCGGCTGGCGGACACTCTTAGTACGTTGTAGTGCAAGTACGCCATAAGGCTTCAGTGATACAAGCTCACATACATCTGCTCGCGAGCAGGTTTACACAGGGTAGGTACTCAGTGCTCTCTTTCTGACACAGGTGTGCTATGGGGGCGCGGATGAATCCTCTTTCCCCCGGAGATGCGGTGTATTGTGAGAGCAGAGACAGCTTGGCCCGGCTGTGTGTCCTCAGGGAGCACCTTGAGCGTAAATCGACACTGCGTCCGTTTTTGATATGGCAGATTCAAGCGGTAGCATTGCCCACATTGTATGTCAGTGATCAGTGCGCAACACGCAAGTCCCTTGCTGAGAGAGTTTCTATAGAACCGGTGTAGCTTTCGCCGGTGATACTTTAAGGTCTTGGCTTCGCCTTACACCATTCGCGACGCTGGGTCGGAGCTGCGCCTGAGAGCGACGTGTGTCTGTATCCGTGTTTCTAGTTCAACCGTCTTTCACGAGGCTGAATGGTAGCTGCGAACAGAGACCGACAGATGTTTGAAGGTTTGGACCCTCTCTGTTTCGCGCAATCTAGGAAACACTTGTTTGACTTTATGACCGTCCGTATGGCGACACGCCCACCCCATAGACCGGAGCTTAAAGTCTGCAGCTGGGCTGGCCTCGGGTGTCGTTTTGGTCTAGAGGCATCCCCGCAGAAATCCTTTCTGGAACGTAGACTGTGTAGGCCCCCCACCAGGAGCTGGTCACCTACAGACACGACGGGATATTCATTCCATTTATTTGTATATGTCGAGTCAGGGACTACTTACGTAAGTATTCTCCCGTAAAGACACACGTCTGTCAGCTTCGCATTGTCACTGCCTTTCCCAGATAAGTATGGAAAGTACCCGGCTTCGCGTCTGGACGTTAGATAACCAGAGATGCGTCTCTATGCGGAAGCTGGGAGCACTAGTGAAACGGAAGGGTCACTCGCTGACTTCACTGCTCGGAAACGTATGTGTCTGTGCACATCTGGGCTCACGGGTTGGCAACCTTTGCATGGCGGAGGCCTTCATTCCCGAGTGTGTCTGAACTACAGGAGGCTTGACAAGAGATAAAGGAGGATGCGCTGAAACCTCTAGGTCACCTGGTTTTTGTTGCAAGTACATTCCCCAGGGCGTTAGCCGCTGGCGAGAGACAGTACTGAGGAAGGTGATACTAGGGCGTGATACGACCCAGTTGCGTGTCCAATCTATGTCCGAGTGAGGCTGGAAAGTATCTAGGTGCCCCATTCAATGGCGCTGGAGCCATTGTCTGATTCCATTCCTTGTAGGTTTTCCTCTTTGGAGCTCCATCGCTCCATCTGCAACGAGCGATCGAGGTCAAGGGCCTAACTGGGATTACTTCGGTCGATTTATTTGCCGTCCCCTACTCTACGAACCCAGAGGCGCTGACTTGTGTACCAAAGTATAAGCCTTCCTCAACCGTATCTTCCCGTGCAGCTTCTTCTCGTGGTCCCGTTCCAGCCGACTGCCCCTCCTTCTCTTCTATCTCGTCTTCCTTTTTTTCTTTGTCCCCAGTCACTTGTCCTGTCCCGACGCTCGAAGGCCTTCTCCTGACAGTTTCGTGCCCCGAGGCAAACAAGAGAACAAGAGATGAGTTTTGCTGGTGGATACTCTCTCTGTATGATAGTGAATCAGGAGATCCTGTTTTAGTTCGAACTGCAAGGGCGGCCACACTCCACGCTCTACGAGAGCCGTGTGAGGACAGAAATGAAAATGCATCACAAAAGTTAGCACCGTATCGGCCAGCCCCCCCATTTGATACTTCGTCCTTCAATTCTTCTTCTCCTTCCTCTCCGTGTAGGGGCGGGCACAGGCCTACACCGTCCCGGGTGGTAAAACACTGCCATGGTACATGGGAGAAGCAACGTAGAACAAGGACACCGACGGACTCTGTAGCACTCGAGGAAGAGATCCCACCTGGGGCGCTACCAGTTTTTCGCGGACAAGTTCAGCGATGCGGAGGCTCCCCCGGTCCGGCCTCTCCACTTTCTCTTTATGAGGCCTACCGAGGGAAGAATGGAACAGCTGCTGGCGGGTGGGAAAACGAAGAGGACAAAAGGGTTGGACAAGAAAGCGGAGAGCGCGGAAACGAACTAAAGCTTGCCGGGGCGCTCCCCAGTGGTTGGAATGTCTGGTGCAATTCAAGGTTCATCGTAGCGATGCAAAAACACACTTTCAGAGAACATATCAGTTCACCTACCAAATCTGAAGACGAATACCAACGAGACAGGGAGCGACCAGACGAAGCAGCGATGCCAACACAAAGGAAGAACGAGACCACGGGGGAAAGCACGTGTGCGACTCCGTCTGCTTTCACGGGTGAAGGAGCCGTGCGCGGGGGCCGGAAAGAAGAAGCGGCTGTACAGGGTCACTGTTCGTTCAAGGAGGCGGAGGAGTTTCTCTGGCGGGAACAAGAGAGAAAGAAAGAGCAAGAGGAAATGATTCTTCGTAAGCGGGGGTTTTATAGTATCGTATTTTGGCGTATTCTTGGTCTCTACAGAGACTACTCCGAAGTAGAGAGAGGCCAGAAAAGAAAAGGAGGTCATGAACTTACGCGGCTGTCATCATGCTGTCGGCTGGCGTTCCCAACTTGTGTCTCTCTTTCTTCGCGGCGAAGCTGCACTGAACAGATCTCACGGCACTCGGAGGAACAGGGGACGCGAAGACGAGAAAATCTTTTCTCATGCGAAGGCAACCGAAATTGCAAGGGGGACCGGGAAGACAGCATTGTAACTGCACACGGGGATTCGCGCGACCCCTGGGGGTGGGGAGGTAAGAGAACATACTGCACCGACCAGTCTGTCGGCGGACAAGATGAGGGAGCAGACAAAAGCAGAGGAGAGGAAGAAAACAGTGACGGACAAGCAGGAGAGTGGAAGGAACACGAACGTGGCCAGGGGCACGAACGTGTGGTGCTTGTGCTCAGCGCCAAGCAAAGGAAAATCACTGGACGTCGCGGATGCGCGTGCGGTGTTCTCTTAGTATGTCCGGGTATCTCGTTTTCTCTCCTCCGTCACGAAATTCATCTGGAGACTGCTGATTTGTAAGCGCGGGCTGCGCATTTGAAGTAGTTTTCCGGCCTCGTGTCCCTCGTTCAGATAGGACAGAAATAAGTACAGGACCGCGCACTTCGTTCTGTGTCTGCCTCTTTCCTTTTCGAGCGGGCCGCATTGCTTCAGCAAATACGCTGGGACAGAAACGTTGAGACCGTATATGAATAAAGCTCTTGTACGGTGGAAGTGTAACCTTTTCCCGTATCCCTTCAAGCTCTAGAGTACTCCACACCACCGCCGCCGCATCATGACTGTTGATCCTCACATCATTGTAAGAACGGGAGTGCTAGCTTTATCTCTTTTCTGTTCGGATCATCGCCGCTCCGTTTTGAGCGTACGATTGCGCTTGTGCGGCTTTGTCAGTCTGCACAGGGTAGTTATGCAGACCATCAGCTAGATAGACGCACGTGTATGAGACAGAGGAGACATGTCTATCGGAGGACACAAACGTCAGACGGAAGGGGACTACTACACGGGGGTACACCTTAGAAGTTGCTCTCAGTGAGAACCACCAAGAGTGCAACCAGAGAGGTAGTAAAGTAGTTCTGAGTACACTGGAGAGTCCACACCAGATCGATGAAAGCACGTAAAGGAGTAGAGAGGGGGTGAGCGGGTACGGTTGGTAGGCACCTGGGATTGTACAGAGAAAGACGGACACTTTAGTAGTCGGAAGCAAACACGCGTCCACGCGGCAGAGGAAACAAGCTCCCAGCAAAAGTGTTGCTAATAATCCTCCAGTTGAGTGTGTTGAGGGGGTCTGCCAAGCATCTTGATCGTTCACGTGTTCTTTTGTGTGCTTTTTTATGTTTTCGGCCCAACTGTAGGAAGACGCCTTGCTTTGGGCGCCCTGTGATCGGCTGGAACTCCGGCTGTTCATTCTCGGGCATCAGCCCGCTTCTGGATTTTTTCCTCATGGTTATCCGTGGGATACACAGAGTACAGAAAGGAGAAAGCTCGGAAAACTGTCCGTCAGGGGGGGTGTGACTCAGAAAGGTGACAGCGGCTGGGGCTTAGACCAGGAGAGGCAGCAAAGTCCGCTCCAGCAAAGAAGGCAAGATAGGAAACGATGCTCTTCTCTCAGAAGAAAACTACGGGTCGTCTCTCCGGTTTCCGGTGCTCCGTCTCCCTCTGCTCGGTGCTGTTGTTTTGGGCGGGACAATAGAGAGAGGGGAGGTCAAGCTGCGCTTCCGGAGGGCCTCCGTCTCAGCTTCTTGGATCTTCCCGAGCTTGAAGAGTGAGCAGGCGGGTCGCAGGCACGCCTCCGTAGGAGCCGACAGAACGATTGTCGTGCAAGCTGTGGTCTTCTCGCCTCCCTCGAATGCGGATCTGCTGTACATACGAACTGCTATTGCTTTCATGAATTGCAGGCACGAAGTTTATCTGCAGTTTCCGCTACACGCAGCAGGGAGGTGACGGGTGTCCGCTGTCGGTGTGAAGCGTAGCATCGAGAGGATTCGGCGTTCAGATGCGCACGTTTCTGCCTTCCAGAGGCATAAAACGTGCAAGATGTTTAGTTGGGGATAGTCCTGAATAATTCGGTCACGGGCGCTCTATGTGTCTCGCGGAAATTCCAACAGGCTGTGGAGAGAAGTACAAGAAACTGAGGGGACGACATCGTGTACTGTACACTGTCGTACCTGTCGCTCGCATGCGAGCACTGCGGAAGTCTATCCCCGCTAAAAGATGCACCCGGGCATTCTTCCTTTGAGCGAAAAACTAATGTATTTTTACTTCTGTCAGTCAACGACTTTGCTTTCTGCAGTCCTGCCGGATGACTTCTGCATACGTCACGAGTCTAATAGTTACGGGACTGGGGTAAGTTTTCTCTTCGCCCTCAACGTACGCGTAACGTTTGAATCGGATCAAGGTACGCCATGCCCATGCCACTGTATTGCGCATTCATCTGTCGCCGCCCACTCCGGCTTCTCGTGTCCCGCTGTGAAACCGATGAGTGTCCAACACTTTCCCCCTTTGTCTGTACAGAGAGTTTTACGGGTTTTCTGCCCTTTCGTGCTGTCCGGTGGAGGTCCTGCCTCCACCTCCATTCTCCCCTAGTTGTCATCGTTCTCATGATGGGATGAGGAGTCTACTCGAAGCGCGAAGGAGCGAAGGAACATGCCGTCTTTGCGGTCGATGCAGCGGAGATACCAGCGGTTCTGAGCCAACTGGGCTTTCGTGCGATTCATCTTCTTCTGGTTACTTCTCCTGTTCTTCAGTTTCCCTATCTTCGTCCTCTGGCATTTCCACGCCATCCGCAGCCTCGCCGTCCTCGCTCTCCGGCGATTCTCATCTTTCGCCTTCGGGGGACACAGAACCGGACTCAACCAGAAATCCACACGTCTCCTCGTTGTGTCCGGCACCTCCTTCTTCTGCCTGCTCGGAGACGCGTTCTTGCTGCAATTCCTGTCCTTCTTCGTCTCTTTTGCCTTCCTCTTATCTGGTGGCGGCAGGCTGCGCTAGCGGCGCCGTTGTTGTAGGGATTCTGAGACGTTGTTCTTCGGTCCCATCGGCATCACTGAACAGCTCGGCTCCTTTTTTATCCTTGCGCGCTCCGGGTTGTCCCTGCACTTGCTTTTCTTCCTCAAATCAATTGTCTCTTAGGATTGCTCCATTCAAGCAAATGAGAAATCCGAGGAGGCAGCGTTGCAAACGATGTGGAAAAAGACGAAAAGCCAGGAACAAGGATGGGGTTGATTGGGCTTTCGCAGTCCTATGGTGTACTAGCGACGTGGTAAGATGCTCGGGGGAAAGTAGTCTCTTTGGAGCTTCTCAGTTTGCTTCTCGTAAAGAAGACATATTCGGGGACGTTTCGTCTCCTGTTCAGTCGAGGAGCGATGCAGACGAGCAGCGGTGTCGTTTGAGCTTGAGGTAGCCAGACGAGGTGGACATCTATAACCGTGTGGGGGTAAGGCACCAGATGGCCTTCTCTGTAATCTTCTTTCTTAGCCGCACTCGCCTACACTTCAACAGAGCAGTTCCCGCGCACGGATGTACCTGCATGTGCGCGTTGGCTTACTCATAAGCTGAAAGTGGAGCTTTGTTTACTGAGGCCGATTGCCTTTTCACAAAGCCTGTAAGGACCTCAGGCCGTCCCACTCTTTCATTCCTTTCTTTTTTTACTGCTTTTGCTCCGATAAACTTGGCGGAGCCATCGCAGTGCTACGTCAACTGGCAGATCGCATCAGCTGAAATAGCCCCAGGTGCCGTTACATTGTTGTCAAGTTCGACTTTCTCCGCACCGCGAAGATTTCCGTGTTTTTGTTGCTCCGTTGTGGGATGGTACCAGATAAACGCGGTGTTGTTTCTTTTTTCGAAGGCTACCGTAGGCGGGCCACCTGGTGCATGGCGACGCAGCAGAAGAGCGTGTATAGCAGCAGTAGCAGCGTAGTAAGATGTTTCTGTCACAAGTACACAAGTAACCTGGGTCTCCGCTTCTTGGGAAAGTGAACCCATGGCCGGACTGTTGTGGCACCAGGGGCCGTTTTTTTCCTGAATATCGAAGAAAAACAAAACTGAGACTCAAGAGTACAAAAGCATATACTGCGGTACACCACCTGCGCCGGTAACCCCATTTCTCATTTAGCCAGGTGCATGATCAATCCGTCGTTTGTTGCGTTTTGTTTTCTCGATCCGCAGGCGGTTCAGGGATGTGCGGTCGACAGCTTTCAGTTTTGCCTCGATGCATCCCTTCTTCTTGCTTCATAGTATGTCACAAGAAGCAGATTGTGCGTCGTACACGCTTCATTGCATTCTTGCTGCGTGAGACTTAGACATATAGGGCGGGGACATGTTTGCACAAGATCTTTTCACGTATACAAATGTAAGTATGCGTAGTGCAAGAATCTTGCTTGTTCGCTGTATTTTGTAGCCCGTACGCTTTGTCATATCGTTGGGCCCTTAGATGCAGGGGCGGGTTGTTCTTCACCTTGTATTGTCAAAAAAACCGATCTCCACGAACATCGTAGCTATCAAGGATACTTTCGTCCGGCGAGAAATATCACCGATAAATCTGTTTTGGAGGTGCGAGCAAAGATGGTGTGCAAGAGTTTATGTGCAGAAAAGACTACGGTGCTTTTACTGTACGTCGGCATCCTACAGAGTGGTGCTTCCACATGAATGTACTACGTCATTTCGAGCACCACTACCCGCCTGTCGATGACGACCTAGAGTGGGCCGGGACACCTAGCGTCTTAAAGCGTCTACCTGTCTCAGGCAGAGTATGTGAGTCGGGTGTCTGTGCCTGCGCACGCAAAAACTGGCTTCCCCCCAATGGGAATCCATGTGTTCGGACAGGCTTCGACGCGCTGGAGCGGACAGCCGAACTCATTGGCTGTTGTTCCCGTGGAGGCATTGTGTGTAAACAAGAAAGAACAGCTGTGTGCGTAAACGCCTATGTGTGGATGGGTACTGATTTACTATAATGCGCGCCGCCGATCACGCCCCACTCACTGCAAGGCGGACAAACTGTGTTACTCGTCGAGCCCCGACAAAATGAACCCCCCGCCAGCTTTGAGGTGTCGCATTTGGCAAAGGCTCAGCTTCCTTCTTGTTCTCACTTTCTTACAAGCGTTTTCGCGTTGGCGCAGGTGGACATAAACTGTTGCTTCTGCGCTGAAGGAGGGTGCCTGCTTTTTTCACCGCTTTGCCTTTACAGCGGTGGGGATCTTCACGCTTCTGTCTTCGATTTGAGGACTGGAGATCATCTCGGTGCTCTCCCGTTCTCCACGGCGACGATCTCTCCGCAGCTGGTGGATGCACTCAGAAACAGAGTGACTGAAAGGAAAGGGAAAGATCCGGGAGAAGATTCCGAAAAACGGGCGTCAGGGGGTATCAAGAGAGAAGAAAGACAACTGGCAAGAGGAGCAGAACACCAGAGAGGAGACAGTACCAGAAGAACAGACAACGACGGGGAGCGAAAGCCGCTCTCGAGTTTGTCACCCTCGATACGTTGTGAAGAAGAGGAGTCGCTGTTCTGTTTCGAGAAGGGAGAAGTAGCGCTTTCCGCAGAAGTACTCGCTAGTACAGTTGGCGCTGGAGGCCGGCGACTTGTTTCTCTAGTTGTTTCAGGATCACCAGCAGAGGTGTCGGAAAAAGAAAAGGGAATCCTCGCAGCCTCACGACTAGTAGAAACCTCGTTTCTTCTTCAGGTAGTAATCCGCCGTTGACAGAGGGGCATATCTACAGCCCAAGCGATTCTGTCAGTGAGGGCTCTGTCATATGTTGCAAGCGACTGAAGTGTGTTTCGGTCTCTCTGTCATTCAGTGGGATGGGTTCATCCAGCCGATACATCTCCAGGGCTCCCATAGTCTCGCGCCAGGCGATTCCTGAAGAGCTATCGGACCGAAGAATCATGCTTTTTAGAGAAAACAATTCGTGTGTTCGCTTTTGGCAAAACAAACTCAAAAGCAACAGGGTAGTATTCGACTGCGCTGACTCACCAGGGGAAGGACTGATTGGACTAGGAAGGAATGGCTAGGTAGCACTAAATTTCCGGTCTGTGTTTGTTCGCCCTCTGAAGCGACAACAGCTTGAGGGCCTTCGTCTCCGGCCCTGCTTCCGTTCTCTCTTTAAACGTACCACTTATAGACCAGGGTCCCTCCCTTGGATTCCGTCGGCATGTACAGCTAACTGGCGGAGGGGCGGGAAGACTTAGACGCTTCAGACAGTCGCAGCACTTGTTTGCCCCCGAAAGCTCCGCTCTGTCTGGTTTTTTTCGTTTAGAGTGTGTACTCTGCGCGTCCTGTGACACACGTAGTAATTTCTTTCTCTAGCGCTAACTGCGAGGTAGTGAAGTTACTTATGACAAATCTCCGGACTGGTGAAACAACTGAAGCTGAAGTTCTTCAGTTTCTTCACCAGGGAAACAGGTAGACAGGATGTGCATGAATCTACAGTCAGCTTCATGAGACTTCCCAGAAAGAACAGTGTGCTGTGATAGTAACACGGGGGGAAACTCATCAGGAGGATGCAAGCAGAGCAAGCTGTCGAGAGACAACGAAGGTGCTAATGGCGGTGGCGATCTTTTCTCACAATCGCGCCAAATTCCGTCCAATTTTTGAAAGAATCTTTCAATGTTTTTCAGAGTTTTGATTTCGCCCCGTGTTCTTCAATACCCCTTCCGTGGGAGTGCACGACAATGGCGGCCCTACCGTCGGCAGTTCCGGTAGACCTCAAGCCTGAAGGTCCGGTCCAATCTAGTACTTCGACGATAACATTAGATCACGAAGAGGGCAAGACAGAACCTCAGTCAGTCTGTCCAGGAGCTGCGTCGGAGGAGGGTGGACGGACAAAATGCCGGCGGTGGTGGAGGACGTGTGCAGGGTGTTCTGCAGCCCCCGGGAGGTTCAGGAATTCGCTGTCTGGAAGATTCTTCTGGTAGGCTTTTCGAATTTGTTGAACCACTTCAGGTACTCCCACGCAGGAGTCCTCAACCGTAAGCACCGACCCGTGTGTATACGTATGTGTCTTATCTGCAGACGACACATGGCGACGCACAGCCCGGACTCTTGGACCGGCCCTTCCCAGCGAGAGCGTGTATGCGTGCGTATTCATTCGTCCTCGCTGTTCACGTATTGGGGACGAAGCCACTTCATGTACATGTCAGGGTGCAGAATAGCGCGTATGCCGCCGTCTCGTATGTCTTTCAAGCCGCGTGATGTTGACTGCCACTTACCGATGAGTATCCTGAATCGGGAAGCCGAGGAATTCGCATTGGTTACCGTATGCCTTGTGATCTTCCTGTTCCTGTCGGTTCCTCTAGTGGCCTTTCTTCAGCGCTCTCGCGTCTGCAGAGAGCTATTCATCACAGTTCTGTTTCCCCCTGTTGGGGTTCACTTCGAGCATAACGGCAAGCAAGCGAATGCGTGTGGCACTCCGTCCACCTGGTATGTGTCCTTGTGGTTCTCAAGAAGTTTCCCGTGACATGACAGTTTTAAGTAGAACTGCTTCGTTGTTCGAAAAAAATGCCCGAGGTGTCTCAATCTATCCTGATCTGCGAGTACTCCCTTTCTTCCCTCTGTTCCAGCAGCGAACCCGCCTCATTTCGCTATGGGGCGCTGTCTTCGCTTTGTCTTTCTTCTGTAGCTCCCCTCTTTGCTTCCTCGCTACTCATCCAGCCTGTACGCGCGCCACGACGTCTCGAGCGCGTGACATGGCTATTTATCCAAGAGGAAGGAGAGAGAAGAAGCTGAACGAGGTCTCAGCGGAAAATGAATGAAGACTCCGAAGAACTCTACCAATCAGGGTCGGAAAACAACTGCAACGAAGCCGGAGAGGTAAAAAAGAGAGATTGTCCGCGGTCGACTAAGTGCACCACACGTGGCAGGAAGGAGGCTGTGCAAGGAAGGAGTTTTGGAACTTCACATTATCACGGGTAACTGTGCCACACGGGGTCGATATGCGTCCCGCGATAACAGCGTTGCTCAGGAAACGGTATGTCCCTTTGTCCTCTCTTCAGGCGAACTCACTTATCTGATGGTATTTAGGTATACGTCGCTGCGCTCTGGAGACACTATTCAGTCCAGTGCACGCAGGGAACGGGGGCGGGCGAGTCGATGTGCCCCGCGGAAGGCGAGGGCAGGGGACAGTGATGCAGAGTGAAAGGTAAAACAGAATAGTTGTGTGAAGTTACTGACCACCTTTTCCTTGGAAGAAGCCCAGATGCGCTGCCTTCAGGATGCTTACGATTGTATAGCAGTGGAAAGCAGGACACAGTAAGCAACTTCTTCAGATGAGTACTCCTGCATTCAGTCCAGTGGATCATAATGGCGGGAACATGGTACTCATGAATCTCGCTGAGAGCAAGACATGGTATGCAACTGTCTCTCATGTGGTCGACATTACTTCGCAACTACCTGTCCCGGGAAACCGGGCGACGAAACCTGAGCGTTGTTTCTACGCCCTGCGACTGGAAACTGAGTCTCTGAGTATGATTTTGTGACAGGTGGTGCCTTTCTGATATCAGTCGATCGGTGGTGTAGTCAATCGTGGGGGATAGTTCCACTGCTTATGCTTCTGCCAACTTTCGGTCTACTAGGGTCATCTTTCGCTCAAGGCAGTCAGTGCATGTCGAAAAAAGAAGCAGCGTACAGGTACGCTCATAGATCGACCACAAAACACTGCTCTGCTAGGGTAGCCAAACTGGGTAGCGTTCAGAAATGTCATGTGAACACGCACGGCGCGAATCCACTTCTGTTCTCACTGACCCGCACTAAGGCGGAACTACATTTTCACCTTGTTGACAGCTGGGACGGTTCCAGCCAGGGCTGCCTTCACTTTTGCAGCTGGCTCGCGCACCTTGGGACCCTGGCATCAGGCTTTCCGTCTCGGAGACCTAAACAAGTTTTCCTCGCCTCGTCGACTTCGCTTGCTGTAGAGTGGTCGCAACACACCGACGGAGACTGCGATGTGTGGTGGCCGCTGCACAACAGCGAGCGCCACTAGATGTTAAGGGTCGCCAGTGGCTCAAATTGCAACGGCGGCTTGCACTCACGGTCACACTACCGAAACACTTTCACTGCCAAGAATCAGACGCACGCACAGAGTCGGCAATCCGTGCGGTCGGGACGTTCGGAGCTCCACGCACGCTCCGGAAAATCACTGGTTCCCACGAGGGTGTACAGCTCAGCTCTTCTGCTGGAGTCGAGCAACTGCTCTCACTGTTTCCATGGAAACTGAATCTCCCCAAGTAGCAGAATAACGGATTCTCCTCAGTCGGTTGCCGGGGGGGTGTCTCGCCGTCGCAAGAGGTTCGCTCCAGAGGAACCAGAATACACTCTCTGTCTGCCTAGCAGGTCCAGCGCCTTCGCGGTACTGTAGCGTCTCTTACGGCACAGCGCGTGTGTTATTTAGTATGTGAAATACTATATATGTTATCTAGTGTGTGTAATATGATGTACGATATTGAATTTGTGTAACCCCTACACGCTACAGAGTTTTACCACTGCGGGCGGTAGTCTGGGCTGCCTACCACAGTGTTACTGTAGCAACTCAGCGGCTGAGTATTAGCCGAATGAGCACTGCAGGCTTTTGAGGGCTTATCACTCTGTACCGAGCGTTGGATTCGAAGTATGCGGATACTTCGAATCCAGCGCTCAGTACCAAACACTTGCACTTGCAGGTGTTTCGCCAACCCGCTACCTTGGTCCTACTCGTGAGTACTTCCCATCCGCATACGTCGTTTCAAGCGGGCACTTAATTTATTCGTCATGTCTCGGTTGAAAGGCGGAGTGCGAAAGCGGGGCGGGGAGGGAGGGCCAGCAAGGATTCCGAGAGAGATGCACAGGAACAAGCGGGGCCGACACCGCAGTGCTTTGACACTTGGCTCAGACCGTTCTTGCTGTGGAACTCCAATTGTAGGACGTGAGAGAGAAAAAAGCATGCGCCCTTGGCTGCATGCATTTACCCAACCGAAGAATGATCTGCGTCCGGCCAATGTGCCGGCGAGACCGCAGAGGGATCGTTGGTCTTCCTGCAGTGCGGACAGGATGCGAAACACCAGTTCCGAGGTGACAACCTCTCCGGTTCTTCTGTAAACGCGAGATCAAACTCTCACTGGGGAGGCGTTTGCTTCTCCGTGTGTCCTCACTGCTGTCTTTCGTGCCCTTGTACTGCCACTGCATTCTCGCCTTCTTGTTCTGCACTCCTTGGCCTCGTTCTCTCCGGGGTTAGGTTCCGCGTTTATTTCTTCTCCGGGCCGCTGCAGCCTGTTACAACCTCCCCTCTTCGCTGCCGGCTTCTACGCCACAAGGCGGAAGCTTGAAGGTGTATGTGCCACTTGGTCAGAGGCGGGATAACCGGTTCCCGGCTTCCTGCTCACTTGTCGCGCAACGTGAGCAGCCGTTTGTTTGCGCCGTGCAGCTCGCACACAACTAAGGCCATCTGCGTGTATCGGTCGATCGTGCTCACAGGTAAATGCTGAAGCTAGCCCGTGAACGCAGGTACTCATTGGTTGGGAGCACCTCGTCCACGAGCGTTATGCCCGCCACCCTATGCAGGCGCCGTCCGCTCTTCTTTTTCTCCGTGTTCTATCTAGTGTCTGAGTCAGCCCCTGTCTCCGCTTCTCGACGAGGTTCGCTGTCTTTTGGTTCGGTTAGCCACTCCGGCGTTCAACGTCGGTGTCCGCCGATTTTCTGGAGTTTATCCTCCCACGGACAGCAACCCAAAGTTCCGAAGCGTGCAATACAAGCTCTCCCAGGAGCTAGAAGCACGGCTGGCGCCGTGTCCCATCAGGGTGCGTGTGTCCTGGCGGGTTATCCAGAGCGCGTCGGTCGGAGTGGCGAAGAAATCAACTTTATTGACTTCGCTCGCTCCTGGTGTTCTTGGGGGGAAGAAGTCCTGCGGGCAAGCAAAAAACTTGGACTCTTCTCTGAAAGAAAAACCAGGATTTCGCCTCTACACGCAACGAAGAAATCTGCATTTGCTGCAATTGCGTCGTGTTGTCAACGCGACAACGCAACCACAACACCACGCCTGCTATTTTGTTGCGCAGTCAGGTTCTTGGATCCATGTCGCGGGTCAGGGTTGCATCCTTCTTTCGATTTTGTCTCAGCGGCCCACTTTCTTCTGCAGTCTGTACAGCTTGCCAAGAGCGACTTTTCTGTTGTCCGTCGTCTTCTTCTGTATCCGTTTACTCCCGGCTTTCCATTGATCCGCAAGCAGCGCATGACGCCAGCGGTTGCTTTGCATCGTACCCAGGCGTCGCCTTATTTGTGGCCGGCGTCCCGTGTGGAGTCTCCACACACAAGTAGAACGGGGAGGGATGTTTGCGTAGTGTGTCCGCGTGGCACGCGAGACGATACTCCTGTGGGATACAGAGGAGACGCTATCTTCCCCTCTCTCCAACAAAAGAGAGGCGAGGAAGAACCAGAACGACACAGTGAGGCACCGGATATGAAGATGGCTCTCGAGGAGAAGAGCCAACAGATTTCTAGCAGCGAGTCAGAGTCTTTTGTCGCTGAGTTGAATGAAATCAGGAGACTCCGAGCGGAACGATATCAGAGACAGAGAGTTGGCGTAGGTAGCCCTTGCACCGCGTCTACTCTTGCATGTTCTCCGTCTTGTGAAGGAGCTCTCCCCCGATGCGGAAGCGACACCCGCGGGGCGGTTGATTCTATTGGCGAACTAACTCAGGACACAAGAAGGTACCTTGTGAGGCACTTGGATGACGCGGCTCTGTTACAGCCACATCACTTGGGGGGGGAGAAAGGGACTCAAGCAGGGGCAACACTTGTCTCTGGCTCTGGCAATCGCCTGGAAGCGGCTGCGTTGGGGGGGACTGCCGAAAGTCAAAGGGCTCGGAGAGATGCGGGATTCCCTGGTGTGGGGCGACGTCTAGGCGGCGGGAAGAGAGTGACCCTGCAGTCTGAATACGCACCCCGAGGACAGAGCAAGGAAGAGTCGTGCAGCAGTGCCCAGCTGCAGGCTCCCTCCTCGCAACCGCAGCAGTTAGCGGACAGTAACTTGGCAGCAAGAAAACAAGCTATTAAAGAAGAGCCAGTAAGAAGGGCGTCTCGTGCAGACAGGGGGGAAGTTATTGATGTAGATGACGAGAGGACCGACCTCCCGCAAAAGAATCGTAACCTGAGGAGAGAGGACTGCACAGCGCGCGGGCAGAACTATGAAGATAACTTGGTAGGAACCGATTCAGCGGAAATGGATGAAGCCCAACTGCCGATCTGGAATGATGAGTTCGATGTCCTTACTTGGTAAGCAGTTGCACCGTGGACTCCATGACAGACGGCTTCGGCGCAGATAACCCGTGAAGTACACGCGCAGCGTTCCCCCTCCCAGACAACGAGATTTCCTGTGACTGATGGCAGCATGTGTGGAGTGAGAAAACCATTCCATGTCGAGGAAGCTTATCAGTATGGACCGTGAAGGTGTTTCAGTTCTCTAGAAATGAACACGTCCCCGGCTTACAATTGTAAGCAGTGTCTGCAGTTGTGGCGTAGCTGCTCGTCACTCGCGTGTTCTCCAGACAACGGAAGCGCGTTCGATTCTCGTCCAAGCATACTACACTGCCTGGTGCTTGGCTAACGCGTACTGACGGCCTTTAGCTGCAGCTACACGGGTGACTATGTATATGTATACGTCTTCAGTCTACAACCACATGAATGTTCAAAGGTAGAGTGGAATTATCACTTGGGAGGCACTCGTAATACCTCCAGACAAAGATTCTCTTGACTAACTCAAATGAAGATTTTTCAGGCTAAGATCGATGTGTTCCTTTCATGTCGTCTGCGTCTTTGTTTCCTTTGCCGATCAAATACGTTTTTCCTCGTTCTGTTTCTTCGACAAAGGAAAGAGGCAGTCGTGTTCTTCGGGAACGTTGCTCAGTCCCAACAAGCGGAAGATCCTTGGACTGGTGTGTCAAGGTAGTGTGCAGAAGCATGTGGCTGACGCAGTCGGTTTCTGCATTGCGTTTACAGGAACGTGGATGGGCTTGACGAGGCTGCACTGCGACCCCGGACCGCCTCTGTGATTTACACAATCCGACAGCTGCGACCAGCTGTAGTCATGCTCCAAGAGGTCATTCCGACGAGTCTTGCGATGCTGGCGGGGCATCTGGCTCCACTCTATCATATCTACCCTCCTACAGTGCCATCGTTCGGAGCAGACGTATTAGCCATGTTGGCCGAGGAAGAGGAACGAGGGGAAGTGGCGAGCAAAAAGCGTTCGGTGTCTCAGGGAAATAAAAGCCTGTGTCCGCCTGACTCCCCATCAGGTAGTGGCTCGAGGAGTTCTTCATCAGCTTCTCTTCCAAACGTCTGCTCCGCTGCAGCCTCTCCACAGCAGTCGGAGGTTGCACGTAACGATGGGGCGAAATTGTTGGGAAGGGGGCCTCTGCCGCCTCCAGGCTGTCCATATTTCTGCGTGCTCATGCTGTGCAAAGAGCAGATGTTGCCTTTGCAGGAAGCTCTGACAGAATGGTTTCCATCCAGTCAGATGGGCAGGCATTTAGTAGGCGTCGTCGCAGCTCCGATGAGCAGGCCTCAAGATCGCCTCCTGTTTGTGACTTCGCATCTTGAGTCCATGAAGGGATATAGAGAAGAGCGCGTATCACAGCTCCGCCGTTGTCTTCAGATTGTTACCCGCAGTTTCCGCCATGCCGGTGAAGACGAAGAAGGAGGCGAGCTGGGGAAGTGTATCGAACCGATCTCCGGAGAAAGAGAACAACACGATGAAGCAGGGAAACAGAGGAGAGAAACCGTGGACGAGGAGAGAATTGCGCTTGCTGCCGTCTTCGGCGGCGATACGAACTTGCGGGATTCCGAGTTGACCGGAGCTCATCTGAGCAAGTCCCGACCTGCTTTTGATCGTCGTGAGCGGGGAAAGCCAGGCCGGGACAGCAAGGCAAGAACCGGGGGCCGTTCTGGCAGTCGAGAACTCGATACCGATGACCAAGATGATCCTATAATCCCGCCCACAGTTCGGGACGTTTGGGAGGCTCTAGGAAGACCGGCTGAGTGCATGTACACTTGGGATATGTTCCGAAATGACAACAAGCAGATGAAGTGGCGCTCACGGCTCCGTTTCGACAGGCTTTACTGGTGGAGTCCAAGTTCCCCTTCCTCTTCCACAAATAAGTGTCGCTCGGAAGAAACGTGTACCAGGCCGGGCTGTTCACATGATGGTAAGAGAGTAAAGTTGGGCGGTGGTGGTCCTGAATCGTGCCCCGTGTCAGCGGGAAGTCCATCTGGCTCAGCCCATCCTACACCCGAGCTGCGCGAAACTGCGGACGCTCCAACCTTATCTGCTTGTGAAAGTGACCGAGCAGGGACCCCGAAGAGGCTGACGTGGGTCCCGCGGAGTCTCAATTTGGTGGGGTGCCACCGGTTGCCGTCGTGTGGGAGATTTCCCAGTGATCATTTTGGTTTGTTCGCAAGGTTCAAACGCTCAGTGGTCTGGTCCACAGAACTGCCGCAGGGAAAAGGGTGCTCGGCCGTGAGTACAGAGGCAAAGAGAAAGAGGGACTCCTCTAACAGATGACAGACGACATGGCCTCAACAGAGTCCAGCAAAAAGAAGCTACTGGTTAACAGCCACAGAGTTTGCATCGCAAGCACAACGACGAACGTCGTGAAAGAAGACGAGAAACTCCTTTTTCCATTCCACATGTACTGTGTGGCTGCCTTGAGAAGTTTTTCTACGGTATCACCCCGGGGAGTGGTATGTGCTGCCCGCGCCGGAGTTTCTATCACGAACACTCTGTCTGCCGCCGCGGGTTGGCAGTGGCACACTTTGCCACTCGTTTCCTACCCGAGGGATACTACCAACTTGTCATTTGCCGTGACACTGCAGCTCCTTCTGCATGTCTTCCCTAATGCTGTCTAATGATTTTTTTGGAGCGAGCATAGCCCAGACTTCACAAAGCGAGGCAGACGGATACTCGGGAATCTCTTTCTCTGACGCAGAGTGAGTGAAGTCCTTATTCGTGAACTCCGCAGTATTCTGACGTTCAAAACTACTGGAGTTGCCGTCAGAAACGCAGCACTGGATGATCGTACAGGCTAGAACAGTGAGGGTTATTATCGGCGGACTCCCTATCGCAGGACGGATACACCCGCTCGCGCCCGAACACAAACACCTTCGGGCAAAGCGAGCAGGCGCACGCAGATTGGCAGCTCCAGCTCTCGGTAGCTGCCGCATGGTCGTGGCGTTCGAGATCTCGCTCAGCAGGTTCAGTTGTCTAAAGAAAATCAGATCCATTTCCGTGGCCTCAGAAACAAAGCTGCAATGTTCAGTCAGCGCTAATACGCAAGGAATCTTGTAGCCGCGACAGCTCAGTGGTCCGCCCCGGCGGACCACGACCTTCCCATGGAGTGAATGCCGTAATGAAAGTTCGCGTAAGTAAATCTGACTACTGACACTACGAGCATGAAGCCCCTGCACTAAAACACATAGGAGAGGCGAAACCCGCCAGTGTCTTGCTGAAGGACCGCGGTGGCCAATCCTGCACTGCGGGATGAGTTGCAGGGAGTATCTCAGTTGTAGTGCGCTAACGACAGTGCTCCGTCTTGCGACAGCGGGTGAAGACCACGATGCAGCGTCTACAATCAGCGAACAGAGCCGCTGCAGACTGGCGACCGAAAGTAAGCAGGCCGTAGCCCGCACGCCTCCAGCTGTTGTCTCTCGAAAAAGTAGCTGCACGGCCTCTTCCGCCTACCACGTTCAGGGAATCCAAGAGTGGCCTGCCTGTGCGCTGCTATAGACAATAAAACTCTACAGAGTCTCTCCAGGTCATCGGACTGTTGAGCGACCAGGTTGGTCCCACATGAATAACTGGCGTTTTACTCCCTGAACCGCCGCTGTTGCTGTCAATGTTCAGCCGGGTGATCTAAACCTGCTGGCGTTCACCAACTACGCCTTCGCTCTGCCGGCACTTACATCAGCCGTAAACGCTGTTCCCGAACGATGTGCGAGGTTGACGCGCACACGGTCGTGTCTGCTGCAGTGGCCCAGTCACGTCGTTTCATGCTATAGAGCTCCGAGAATGCCACCGACGAGAGATTCTCACCCCTCACCCTGGTGGAGGGGGACTGCTGCAGTGCATACTGTTTTGGACATCGGAACGAGTGCCTGGATCCTCGAGTATGGGTGCCTGGGAAGACCGCCTGAGTTGGCGCCAATAGCAATCTCTCGACAGCAACCGAAAAGCCCCATGTATCCTTTGCTGCAAGCCATGACTTACAGGAGACTGCTCTCGTGGGGGCGGGACTGGCCCGGTGTCACTCCTTGAGCGGCACGCTGCATTTGTGGTTACGTGTACCGTTCACTAATGTGGCATTTGAGCAGCAAAAGCTGGTTGGAAATTTGCCTGACAGTGCGGCGATCACTTGTTTGTTGTATTCTTAAGGCCAGCAGCCGGGAATTCTGCTGGAACAGATGAATGTCCCAGTTGCCGGTTGTGGGGCATGCGTAGCCAGAGCGGCGCATACGACGGCACTACACCACCCCGGCTGAGTGGGGGGAGAACTCCCGCCAACGTGAAAAAACGCAGCAGCAGTTCTCGAGAGAAGTTTCTGTCGCGGGCACCCGTTTCTGTTACTCTCCCGTGCAGTGGGTTCTTTCTGGAACTACCGAGGTGTGCACTGTCTTCGACAATGGCGTCCCGGGGCAACGTAAGGTCTCCAAGCGAAGCTATCCTTCATGCTGCAGGAGGGCGTCCGCAAGAATCGGTGTTTCGCACGGGGGTTTTCACCTCGATAGATGGTCCTCCGCAAAACTGATGGCAGCTCTTCACTTTCTGCGTTGTATTGCACGCGCACGTCGGCCGTCGAACGTGGTAGAATCGTAGCGTGGCTCGTCAAGCCTCGATTGCTCACACTACTACCATGTGTCCGGTAGGTCGTGTTACTACGGGGAGTGGTAGGATGGCGCCATTACTGCGCACAATGCCCGTTACGGCCAGGTTAGAGAAGTTCAGGGCAGCACGAGTTGTATAACGGTGACTTCTGCGTGCTCGTACAAGATTGTGCGCTCGCGTCTTTAATGCAAAGAGGGTCGGGCTGTGCGGTTCTTTCGCAGACATGCAAGAAGAGAAAGTTCGTCAGGGATGGCGTCTTTCAGGCCGAACTGAACGAGTTCTTGTCGTGTACCTTATCTGAGGATGGATACTCCGGAGTCGAAGTACGTGTCACTCCAATCCGGACAGAGATCATCATTCGGGCCACGAGGACAAGGGAAGTTCTGGGTGATAAGGGCAGGCGGATCCGGGAGCTGACGTCGGTTGTCCAGAAACGTTTCGGCTTTGCGCCTGACTCTGTCGAGCTGTTCGCGGAGCGGGTCGAGAACCGTGGACTCTGCGCTATGGCGCAGGCCGAGTCTCTGCGGTACAAGCTTCTGAAGGGTCTTGCTGTCCGGCGCGCCTGCTACGGTGTGCTTCGTCACATCATGGAGTCTGGGGCAAAAGGCAAGCCATTACGCAGCTGAACAGTACGAGGTGCTAGGCAGGACCGCACCTGGGCCCCCTGTAATCAATGTACTTGTGCGTTGTTTCCTTGTGTGGCAGGCTGTGAGGTCGTCGTCTCAGGAAAGCTACGTGCGCAGCGCGCTAAAAGCATGAAGTTCAAGGATGGCTATCTGATATCAACTGGAGAACCCTCGAAACTTTTTGTCGACCAAGCAATCCGATCTGTCCAGCTCCGACAAGTAAGCAGCAGCGAAGTCGCTTTTTCCGAGCCGCACTAAGAGATGCATCCACTGGCAAACTACACGAGTGCCTTCTGCGCGTGTGTGTTGTCCTTGCAGGGCGTGCTCGGTGTCCGGGTAAAGATCATGCTTCCGCATGATCCGGAGGGGAAAAGAGGTCCCGCCACGCCCTTGCCCGACACAGTAGTTGTTCTGGACCCCAAACCGGATATCCCCGTCGTACAGCCAGAGACCGAAAATGTGTTGCTGTCGGGCCAAGTGTGAGAAGCGGATTGGTTGACATTTGGGTGAATAAGTGTCGTGCTTGTCGGTCCATAAATAGCGAAAGACTATCTGGGTTTGCCTCTCTTTTGTGACTAGTAAATCTGTCCCGCCAGTCGTGAGTCGCCTGGACGACCGGCAGCTTTGGCTCTGTCGATCTCCGAAGGAGTCGGATATCCCTGCGGTTAGAGTTGTAAGTTGTATCAGCCAGCCACAGAGACCCGTGTAAGTACCAACCTGCGGGAGCTGGTACAGGTCAATCTCGCGAGGCCGGGCTAACTCAGCGAGTAGAGACTCAGGTAGCAATCCAGTTTCTGATCGCAGTCGCGGCTTCGTAACGGCCACGGAGCGTGGAGAAAAAAGACTCACCATCCTGGGCCTTAGCGGCAAATATGAATCCATCTCTCTGGTGGGCCGCCGGCTCCTTCAGCCGTTCCGGATCGACTGTGTCGGAAAGCTGCCTTACTGGTATCATTGTGGGCTGCCCGCTACAAAGCCAAAGCTGGTCGCCATAGCCCGGCAGCGACGTGAGACCAGGTGAACTGCCTGTCAAAAGCTTTTGTAAAGGCGGCTCCAGTCGGCCGACAGCCGTCGGACGAACTTGCTGTCCAGAACTCGCAGTTCTTCAGCGAGGAGCAGAGCGCAGCGCCGTCTGCACGCGGAACGTAACATCATCATTGTGTTGCGATGTCGAAACGCCGACCTTGGACATGACTGGATGTCTTTTTTCTTTCAAGGATCTTCCCCTCTGTGCATACTCCGACGTAGTTTAGATAGACAGCATATCCGGGAATCCTGCAAGGCCACGGAACAGTTCTGCCGTCAGCGGTGATAGGCCGATAAGATTTGTACCTGAATTCTGAGGGCTTGACACCGACGGTGAACGCACTGCTCATCTCAGTCCGTTTCCATCCGCTGCCTGAGGCCACGTGCGTACGGCACAGAGATTGGAAGTACGAGAACCGAACTACCCACCCGAGCAGAAAGTTGCCTTCCGGCTTTTGAAATCCCAAATGAAGAAAGTACACTGATGGTGGAGATTGCAGACGCGGCGGGCGTCGTTCTGAAAATGCAAGTGGGGAATGCTCATTGTGCAGCCAGCCGCGGAAGAAGCGACGTTACCAGGTTGTACACCTCCGCCGCCTCCGTTGGCAGCACTTCTATTCTGTCTTGTGACGGGCAGTTCGCAGTGTGCTCCGCCATCAGCAGATAGTGAGGGGACACGCCACTCCGGAATTTCTCCGTCTTGGTATCGAAAAGCGGGGCTGGTAGCCTGAACGGGTGATATATACTAACACCCGAACCCATTCAGGACTGCGCACTCACGTCATCGGACGGCAGTCGTAGTCTGCGATGGGATTCCAGGGTGTCAGATTCATTTTGTTGGGCCCTCGCGATGTACAAACACGGACCCACTGCTAATATAGGATTGTTCAGGTCCGGACAGGGGTCTTGCACTCCCTGATCCAGGAAGAGCTCTGTGTGCGCTTCGAGCTGACATGAGACGCAGAGTAAACAATACGGCAGTTGTTAGCAAGAACTCCAGTACAAACCTGACACGTTTCCTTTCCTTGGCATTCCCGTTGAACTACCACAAGGCTGTTGCTGAAGCTGCACCGCCCTTCTTGCCAGTTGCCGCTGCCTGCCCTAGACGGATTTTCCGAGGCCAGACGAGTCCTGTTGAGCTCGTCGTACCGGTGTGGACAGGGTTCCCGAAACTCGCGCGGGTGACGCGGACCACACTGCCAGGGGGACACTCCAGCATAATGTTCGTTCCCTGAGTTTGCAGAATGAAAAGGGCTGCGTCGGAGGAGCGTACGGCATACTGACAATTTGGTTTTTTGAACCGCGCCGACCGGGCAGATAATGCTCGTAGTGGTCGTTGTTGATAAAGCCATAGTAGAAAACAGGGCGCTGATCAAAGTGCTTGCGCGCGTACAGCTGCGAGCCGCCAACGTTCTTGGCGACGACGGTCCGCCAGAGCTGTACGGCGACAGCCAGTTGACAGACTCCGAGTGCAAGAGAAGGGATCTTCATGGTCCTGTGTGTGCACGTCAGGGACAAAAGTGAATGAATGCGCGCCCCTAGACGAGAGGACGCTCCGTGACAAGCATTGTTCCGGCCCTGGCTAGCCACTGCTGATCGGGTGCGCTGCGCGACTGGCAAGAGTTCCGCACGATCGACACTCCGGTGTAAAGGCGCTCTCTCACTAGTTGTAGGTACACTGAGAATGTCTAAGTGCACAGGTAATAGCTGCCATCCTCCACACCTTGCACGGGGCCACTGCCGCGTTCTCCAGAACGCCTACCAACCTTCGACCAACATCTCTACTGTGGGGACCATCAAGCAAGCGGCTCTGCGCAGTGCGCAGGTACGGATGGTGAGCCACCAATAAACGTAGATGCCGGCTCTCCACAACTCGCCTTCCCCTTGCCTCCAACCATGCATGGCCGTTGAGCCACCGCAACGACGCGAAGCGTGTGAACCCCGGGATCGACGACACATTTGAACTCGCCCAGCCACTCTGGATAGGAGGCAATATTGCATGGTCGCAATTCTCCTTTACGGGAGGTCAACAACTTGGGACACTGTCCTGTCTATCTGAAGAACCAGAGCGGCATCCTTTGCCTTAGATCCCGTCATGGAATATCAGAACTTCATGCGGCCAGCAGATATCCTTAACGTTTGAACTACAGCTTGTCCCAGTGCACTCTACGGCGTGTACCTCCAAACTGTAAGTTCTGTGCCCCTACACTCCTGTGTCTTGCCCGGCAGCCTCGGGGCTCTACTTGCACCGTACGGAGCGCGTATTATCCAGTTGAACGGGGACACACAAAAAAGTTGCAGAGTGTCAGAGCGAGCCAATTACTTTGTACGAAAAGCCGGGAGACAGCGACTGGCTCCCAACAAGCTGTCAAGACGGTGATGCACAAGGACCTCCACGGAGTACCCAGAACCACCGATGACAATGAATGGTTGTTCCGACAAGAAACCCTGACCGTTCACTAATCCGTACGACATAGGAACGCTGTCGAAGATGCCGAGCACCACAGACATACTCTGGCCCACATGCGACTGTTTCGCTTCCTCTCGACGCCGCTGTGCTGCCTAGCTGGGGTTGCCATCGTGGTCCAGATGTCTGTGACAAGCAATCGCTCTACTATCCTCCACAAGCAGCTACGGCACAGTCCCGGCTGCAAGCAAGTCAACATCCCTTCCAGAAGAAAAAACACTGGATCAGGATCTGTCACCACAGCACACAACGGTATTTCACCGGGGCACCACACGCCAGCGCGCGGAAATGGAACCTTCCACGTATCTGGAAGAACGCCACTGGCCCACCACAGCTCTGCGTGCAGCCAGAAACAGTTGCACCGCCCACAAATTTTCCCAGGACGATGTTGCAAAACCAGCGACGACGGCGACTACCGGTCTCGCATGACTGAAAGTAAAACATGAAGCTCCTGTACGCGATGCCAAACCTTGGACGGCCCGTGCTCAGAAACACAGTGACTCGCATGCACACGGTTGATCGACGACAGGCGCCTCCCTCCAGACCCTATACGGTCCCTGGGCGCCAACTAGGGAATGGCCTTGTCCTCGAAGACGTAGAACCCGCCTGAGAGTAACAACGCAAACCACCGCACGTCATAAGCCATCTGAGTGAACTGCTCCTCTCCCCCCACCCTGTGAAGGTGCTGGCACCACTACACAAAGCCATCAACGGATTATTACCGGTCCAAACCATACTGACCGGCCTCAGCTACTGCTCAATCAAGCTACGACCACAACAAAGTGGCACGACAGAGGACATGATGATGCGACCGTGCTCGAATATCGAACCTTGCTACAGGAAACGTCCGCGTCAAACAGAACAACATTAGGGTTTAGAAAAACCATCCTTTCTTCAGTCAACCGCAAAAAAACCTCACCGTTTTCAGCAACAACACCCTGAAGTTCTGCAGGCCTATCGACGGGCCTGAACTCTGGTATCAGTTCTTTTGCCTTATCAAGCGGCAGTGGCAGCACGCCACAGTTGACCAGGAGTCTATGGGAGACGCTTCCCCCCGGTGTTAAGTAACAAACGACAAGGCGATCATCATCGCCACCGTTCGCTCCTTCTTCCTTGCCGTTGTCGTTTCCCGGACCACCATCCACTTCCTTCTCGTGTGTGTCCTTCACAGCGCCTTCCTCCGCGTCCTTTCCGTGCGTGCCCCGTTCTCTCGCGTCAGCGTCGCCAGTTCCTTTCTCGTCCTCCGCCGTTTCTTTTTTGGCCCCATCGCCTTCGTCCACCGCCTTCGCTCCACCGTGCTCGGCCTCATTCCCACCGGTATCTTTTGAACCTTCCTTCGATACTGTCTCCACTTCCTGCTTGTCTTCTTCAGGCGCACCTTCCCCCTCATTCGCTGCCACTACCGGCCTCTCTGTCTCAGTCGGCGCAGCGGCTGCGGGAGTCTCCTCTTTCGCCACTCCCTCTTCGCCCCTTCCCTGTTCATCCTCGGCCTGAAGGTTGGCCGCAGCGTGCAGCCGCACCCAACACACACAGCCGGGCCTCCCCGCGAATTAGTCGTGCTTACACACTGAACGAAACATGACTGTACCTTGGCCTGTCATCAACAGCTGTTGAAAGCGTGTGACCGCACAGCTGCGCTTCTACAGTGGAATCGCGCTGGTAAAGTACCTTGAAGTCGCACGAGGATACGGCGACCTTGTCACACCCTTTGCGGGCACGTCTGCCCGCCCCGTATCCGCCCTGACTGCTACTAATTGTACCACACACAAGTCAGCACAGACGCGGCCCGGATACCCACGTGCTAGACCCTCCTTCACGACGTAGCTTACCGCGCGAAGTTTTCGCTGCTGCTCCAGGTAGAAGATAGAAAAAGGCTGTGCCGCTTCGCCCACAAGAGCTGACTCCCAAAGAAACCCGTGATACGTCCCCGTAAGACGCACAAACTCCATTATTACTTCGCAAAACTTCGACTTCGCTTGGGCAGTGCTTTTCATTGTCTGCCAGAAAACACCATCGCACCAAAGAAAAAAACAGCGCACATGCGAAGTGCCCGGTCTGCAGAACACGCCGGGCGGCAACACTGGTAGTCCAGAGTTTCGGCGGTATATATATCGCCATACTTCCCATGGGAAACGGTCTGTGTCCTGCCAGCCGTCTTGCGTGAAACAGGTGCACACCTCTAGTAGATCACAGACCACGGGCTCTGCGGGGCCGAACGTGGTTTACAGTGCCGTCTGTCATGATCGGACGGAGCCCGTTGAAAAAACCACTGCATGTACATCCTGGAGAAAACGAGTCCGATTATATCGTCTGAGATTCCCACTTACTGAGATATTCTGCTTCAGTACTCTTCTCCCTCCTTGAAGGACGAAGCGAGTTTCAGGAATCTGTACGTAGGGTGGAGGCTTCACTTGTAGGAGAATGACACCTTGCTCGGACGAGGGAGTCACTTTAGCATACTGGGATACTAAAGATATATTCACCTCGGGACACTGCAGCAGGTACGCCCCCGTGCCTTCTCCAGGTCGGAAATTGTCCACAGGATCCGCCACTGGTGTAGATGTAGGAGCCACCGCAGGATCAGGAGATGCGGCCGGAGCTGTGACAGTTGTCTCGGGTTCCCCTGCCTTCGCGCCTCCGGTAGTAGAGCCTGCTGATCCTGAAGGAGGAGGTGCCTGCTCGGCGTTCTTGCCAGGAGATAGTCCAACCTGCCCGTCGTGGGGCTCCTTGGCGACGCCCGCCTTCTTGTGGCTGCAAGCAGCTCCCATGATGGCCACTGTTTATCCGAGGAGTATCAGAGTTTACTTTCAAAATCAGGCTATTTACGTCGACTCCACGATGCCTGCGCAGCTCAAATGTCTCTGTCGTGACATGGAAACGTCGCTCTGCGTCACGAGCTATTAGGTCATTTTCCCTCGCGGGGAGAGAGCCTACGCGACAGTCTTTCCAGTCTATTTCACCGGATATGTTAGCGGGAAAAAGTACGGCAATCGGCGTTGCACAGCACGCGTGGTGCGGTAAAAAGCCAGTCACTGCCGGGCAAGAAGCTGCCCCCCCGTCCACAGGCGCATCTGGTGCGCCAAGGTCCACCGGCCAGTGGGAGAACGGCGGCCTGGCAACACCGAGAACCAAGCGGCTCGCGGCGTCGTCGCAAGCTCCAGCCCCGCCCCCTTGCTAGAACGGTCGCAGCATTCCTAGCACGTGGCCCTCCAGAACAGCAATAACCTAAAACGCGTGTTTAGTGGCAGTAGAAAGGGATGGAACGGCAGTCGTTAGTTGTTGCGTAGTACGGTGGACTACCGCTGGCTGCTTTCCTCTGCGAACTTCGAGGGCGGCGTATGCACGTCCGACTGGATGGTGACACTACCGCCCAGCGCGACTATCCAACATTGCTCCGTTGTCGGCCTGCACGGTGCCGCAGTAGCACCAGTGCTTCTTTCAGCTCCTGAATCTATACTGTTATTTGCAGCGCAGCATTATTTGCCAGCGCGTTGCTCGTGGTCGCTCACGCTACACGTTGCTGTGGACACGTGTGCTTCTGCGTCCCATATTCTTGCTGGCTGGCAGCCGTCAACTCACACCGTTGTGCACCAGAGTATAAACTCCGCGCGGTACGCAATTCGCTGAAATCCCGGTGGAAGAATGTTCTCATGCACTAGCAGCTAGCTTGAGCACCGCTGAATTCTGGGGGGGCAGCAGGGTTTCCATGAGGATGAGCATGCAAGGCGTGCCACGACAGCTGCACGGTGTCTATTGTGGCTGTGGTGATTTTTCCGTTGTTCTCTGCTGGGGTAGGGAGTACGGGCGATGTTACAAACATATTCGAGGGAAACAAAGTGTGGCGGTGTTGCTAGACGTGTCGGGCGGTGTAGCTGTCGCGTCGAATTTGGTTCAGACGAGGCGCACAGCATCATCACGGTATCGAGACGCACATGAAGTCGTCACCTCGCTGGCGGTCGCCCCAAACGCGGCACTCAAAAGGCGTGTCGGCAGCGAGGGCGACTGTGGGGGGTCACATCGCAGGTGTATCATTGGTTCCTCCTTCGAAGTGCTCCGCCCCGGCTAGCGCTAGCACGCAGTTCCCTGTCGTCCGGAGATCCTAAATTACTCAGGGTGGTATGGCTCTTCCACGTTTCCGGAGCTCTGAGTCTTTTCATTTCAACAAACTGGCACTCGGTTGTTACCGTGATGAATCAGCTGGGCTAACCCTTCAGTCGAAGACTGAACACTGGTATGCCCCGAAAGCTAGAATAATCAGTCGGCTAATGTTCAGCTGGTGAGCTGCTGGAGTAACACTGCGATAGGCACCTACTAGTGCTGCCCATAGCGCGAGAGCTCTGTAGTGTTCTTCCCGGTGCCGTAACGCCTTTCATATAAAAGGGAGGACGCTGAACCTGCTCGACGGTCGAGAAGTGTACACTGGTTGTTGCTCGGGGAGCGGACCTTTCGTGGCGGCCAAAGAGTGCTCAGGGAAGAGACGGGCAGACACTTAGTTACTCCAGAGGGATAAAGAAGTGTGTCCATGAAAGCAGTGCTTGTAGCTTCAAGTCCCATAGGGGAGCTGACCTGGACACTTCATCGGAGGCCAGTCATTTTTGGGAGCGTGTGCGGGGCTCCTAAGGTCCCCCACAGCAAGGAGGCCGACTCCATGCCCACCTTTACATCTTCACAGTAAGGCGTTTCTGTAGGGTGACGCCGGGAGGCAAGCCGCTGCCACACGTTGGCGAACCTTGCTATTTAGCGCCGCCCATTGTTGTGCAGTGGGCGCTACAAATAGAACCTTCACACTTCCCGAATGGCAGACGCAGTAGTGCCTGTCGGAGGTGTTATGCGTGTAGAAGGCAATAGAATGCAACGAGGTAGCCGGTGGGAGCGTGGAGACCTCCGTACTATTGGAGTGGTGGATACAGTCTGATGCGGCGGCCGGCCTGGGGAGCCACAAGCAACGTAAGTTGCTTCTTGTCCGCGAGCCCGCAGGTTGTAGGCATCGTTGTTTGATTACAAAGTGAACCTCAACTGTAATTTTGTGTCAGCCGTTGCCCACACATTAGAATATTCCCTAAGTAGCTTCTAGTATTTCTGTAAGTAACGGGAACCTGGCTGTTCGTGCTCTCCAGCTTAGCTAATCTACGCGTCGTATACCAGAAGAAGTATGCCGACCTCAAGAGGCGGCCTGTGAGCTTCAAACAAGTGATATGCCCACAAAAAAACCTACAGCGCTCACTCGGCTAATAGTTAGCCGGTGAGCCGCTACAGCAACGCTGTGACACACAGCCAAGAGTGCTGCCCACAGTGGAAGTTCTGGGACGCCCGGCACCGTAAGAGACGCTGCGGTAGCGCGAAGGCGCTGGACCCGCTAGGCACGCAGAGAGTGTACACTGGTACCTCGTGGAGCGGACCTCCTGCG
>NW_027153529.1:0-245 GCF_002600585.1 Cystoisospora suis
GATCGTGGGGATAGAGCGTGTACGTTCTTCTACTGATCCATCCTGTAATCTGTGACACATAGCAACAACACGCATAGTCAGAGCGATCTAGTAGTGTAGACGAGTGTGGAGGGGAGTGATGTGAGTGTAGTGAGTCTCATAAAGGTAGTGAGACCAAAGAACGCTGATAGGTACGTGTAGGTGAAGGCAGTGGTAAGTAGTCTAAGATGATCTGGGGCTTAGGAGTACACTAGAGGGAGTGTATG
>NW_027153529.1:729-2617 GCF_002600585.1 Cystoisospora suis
ACTTGTGAGTGGTCCGAGAAGCGACCAGTGGACTTGAGAGAGAGAGACATAAGAACGAAAGAGTGAAAGAACAAGAGTGGAGATGTGATTGAGTGTGTTTAGAAGTGAATGAACAGTTAGTGGAGCGTGTGTGCACGATTCGACGGTGTGACCCGCCGGACTGCATCGTCTTCCGAGCGGAGTGGCGTGTTTCCGGTCGTGATGACCGACGAACTTCGTGGGAACCGCCCTTAAACCCCTGTCGACGTGTGATCTTGACTCACTTTGGAGTCAGGAGTAGCCGCATCAACGTGACTACTCCTTCCCCACCGCAGCGAACCGAAGAGCAGACTATTCACAGCGTGACTCGTGGCCTGAACTCAACTAGTTCCACAACAGCTAGCCAGGTGGTGTCCGACTTACCTAGCCAGCCTGGGAACGGTGGTTCGTCCACACCCTCATATTGTGTAGTGAGGGTGGGTAACGTGTCTAAGTGTATCTGTGGCCTCAGGTAGGTGCGAAGCTCCGTGAGAGGCGTGCCTAGAACACTATCATGACATAAGCTGACTCACGGACCAGGAGGGGGGAACTACGGACCGTGGATTTCAGGAAGGGCGTAATATGGTTCCTAGGGGAGCCTAATCAAGCCATAAGATTGCTACAACAAGGAACTTAGTCAGGGAAAACACAGGAAGGCCTGGAACGGCCAGAAATTTCCACGCGAAAAATCCTCCCGATTTAGAAGCAGCATGCGCACGGCGCCGCAAGACAACGGGCGCCGCGCCCAGAAAAGCAGAGGGCAGTCCGGCAGGGAAAAACACAAGCTTTCCACGTACATTTGGCAGCAATAGAAAGCAAAAGGCATTTGCTAGCCTAGGAAATGCACGGGTACGCACCCAGAAAATCCCACATCTTGCGTCCGACGCAAAAGCAGGATGAAATCCCCGCAGGCCGCAGCCGTCGAGCGAGGCCAGGCGGTCCGCAAAACGTACTGTGCATGAGTCAGTCGGTTTTATGGTGCGAAAAACTCGTTCCCCGTGCAAGAACTGGGTAAAAGGGGATGGCTTCTAGTGAAGTCTAACGTTTTGGCTTCTGTCGAGCCGGAAAGAACTAGTAGGCACGGTGAAACGGCCCCAGGCCGCACCGGAGGGGCTGCAGCACGACCAGCCGGGACCCGGGCTGTCCCCCGCNNNNCACGCCTCCAGAGTCAGGGAGGCTGGAATGTGCGCGGAACAACCAGATTAGCACAAGATAGAACTTTGAATCGACAGAGCAAACCGAAAGGCGTGCAACGGGTCACGCCGCACTTTCAGGGGGGCTGCGGATGCGAAGATCCGTCCTTCGTCGCCCGGGCCCGTAGAGCCCCAAGGGGAGCCAGAAGAGGAACGACAACAGGGAGTGTTCCCGCAAGGTTAGGAAGAGTCGGAGAGGCCAGGGACCCTCACGGAAGGTGTAGCCAACGAACTGGACTGCCAGAACGCCGAGTTAGCCGCCGGAGAGGCTAAGTTGGCTTCTTAGGTTCTTCGCTGAAGGTATTGGTCTGAGGTGGACGAGATCTACGTTCGGTCAGTAGACTATGGGAGACGGTCAGCCCACGCCCAGCTGAGATATCACCCCTTCGGGACGCCAAAGTCAACTACGCGTCGTCTCTGGACGCGGAGCATCATTACACCATCCGTCTGCGGATGATAGGCATACGACATTCTTTGCCTTATTTTCAACACCTCACACAACGCACGCCACAATTCCCCCGTGAATCGTGTGTCCCGATCGCTTAAAATAGCTTTCGGAACACCATGCAAACGAATAACTTCTTTTAAAATAATTTGTGCAATATTTTCCGCCGGTGCAGACTGCGTTGTTGGAATAAAATGCGCCACCTTTGTTAATCTGCAAACGATAGTCAAAA
>NW_027153529.1:2695-3487 GCF_002600585.1 Cystoisospora suis
GAGGGGTTGTAATAAGCCACCACTTTTTAGATGAGAATTTTTTCCTTTCGCGCATTGTACACACGATTTTACGGAAATTTCAATATCCGCGTCCATGCGCGGCCACCAGAATAAGCTCCGCTCCGCTAGCCTGGTCCGATCAATCGCCGGATGTCCCGCCAGCAGGTGGTCGTGGAAATGTTTCAATATTTCCTTTCTCAGCACTTCCCGCGGTACACAAACCTTCCGTCCTGCTTTTGTCCTCACCCAAAGGTAATTAGCTTCTCTTTGGTATTCCCTGTGCTTGCAGAGGATCGCTTTCTCGTCTCCTTCGCCGCTTTTGTCTTCTCTTGCTGTCGCTCCTCCCTGTTTCCATACTTCTTGGAAGTCCTTGCATTGCTCGTACTCTTTATCCCATTCCCCTTTTATAATTCCCTCCTTTTGCTTGTCCTTCTCTTGTCCCCTAGTTACTATTGCAACGAAGTCCGGGCGGCGCGAAATTGCATCCGCCACTACATTCTGGCGCCCCGGTTTGTACATTACTTCTATGTTGAGGTCCAAGATTTTATCCAACCAATACCCTAAACGTGAATTAACATCCCTTTGTTTGAGAATTCTGCTGAGTGTTGCATGATCCGTCTCGATTGTGACTTTCTTTGTTCCTATAAACTGCCGCCACTTCGTCTGCGCGTGCACGATCGTGCGGAGCTCACTCGTACGCTGGCAGCTGTTGTTCTGTTTCATTGGATTTCCTTGATTCAAATGCGATCGGGCGCCCCTCCTGTTCCAGCACCGCGCCGATCGCATGCTTGG
>NW_027153529.1:4046-4188 GCF_002600585.1 Cystoisospora suis
TGGTAGTACCCCTTTTGTAAGTCTGTCTTTGTGAACCAGTTAGTCTTTCCTAATCGGTTTATTAAGTCTTAAATCTTTGTACGAGATAGTCATCTTTCATGGTTATTTTGTTTAGCGGCCGATAATCTATTACTAATCTTAG
>NW_027153529.1:4370-6431 GCF_002600585.1 Cystoisospora suis
TTTGCTCCCCCCTTTGGTAGTTCTTGAAACAGCTCTTTGAACTCGTCCACCAGCTCTTTTCTATCTTCTTCAGTCTCCTTCTTTGCTTCTCTTAACCATTCGCTGGGTTTTTCTAATATGAGGTGTTCCTCCGGCAGGCCTCCCAGCTTGATTTCTCCCTTCGTCCCGGCGTTACCCAGATTCCCCCCTGTCTCTCTAGCCTGTTCTACTCTAACGGCCCCCATGTACTCCATTTTCCCCTTCTTGTACCACTTGCGCAGCTGTGGTACTGAACAAGTTCCTATTTCCTTGCCTTCTCCGTTTTCCTCTTCTCCCGCGGTCTCTTTTGACTTGCCCGGCTCCCCCTCGGCTCCTCCGATCGTTGCTGCGTTCTTCGGCTTCTGATCCCATTCTTCAACGCTTGCCATCTTCAATGGCTGATCTTCTCCCCATCTCTTACTTTCCTTAGCTTTCCAGGATGTTTTACCGCTATTTCTTTGCTCTTCTCTTGTTCCCCTTTTCCATGTTGTTTTGCCACAGAGCTTCTTCTTCTGATGTCGCTCTTCTAAACGAGATCCGGTCTCTTTCCCTTCTCTCCTTTAACTCTCCTCTGGTTTTCTTTTGCCCTCTCTCCTGAGTCCATGTCAGCCTTTTTGTTTCTTGCTCTTGAAGTTGGGGCGGCACCGGTTCTTCCACTCGCGCGTGCTTCCGGTTCTTAAGCTCCCCCGCGCCGTCCTTCTCTCCTCTTAGGGAAATTCTCTCTTCTTGGAGATTCCACGTTTTGATTGTTCTCTTTATGAAATCGTACCCCAACAAAACTCCCTGCGCTGTCTCTGCTACAAGCAAGCTGACTTGGAACGTCTTCCCCTGCACTGAAACGTTGGCTCCTCTCACTTCGTGTGTCGCCTTTAGCTTTCTTTCGTTTGCGCAGATGAAGTTTTCCACCGTTATCAACGGCTCCTTTCTTACTCCTGTTTGCACTACCAGTTCTTCCGTGATAAAGCTCTTTACCGCTCCCGTGTCTAGCAATGCTGACACCATTACTTCGTTGATTTCAATCTTCAGCATGGGTAGCCTCTCCTCTTCCTCGTCTCTTCTGTCCTCGCTTCTTTTGCCCGTTGCTAGTTTGTGCTCCTTTCTCTTTCTTTGTGCTTTGTTATCGTGCGTCTCTTCGTCGTTTCATCGTCGGTCCAACTTTCCTCCCGCGTCCTGGCTTTCTTCTCCTTGTCTTCAAAAGGCTCGTTTTGCACGGCGCTGCATCGCTGGTTGTGTTGTGGCTCCCTCTCTGCTGCGACTTCTTCGTCCTTCCTACTACTGTATGTTCTCCTGTCTTTATTTGTTATTGGAACGGCTCCTCTTGCCTTGGACTCTACTGAAAACTGCTGCGTCCTTCCATCCTGGGGGTTATTCCCTGTTGCTGCGTCCTCTGGCTGTTCGTCTTCACTCTTGTTGCTTCTGTCCTGTTTCGGCTCCGTCCGTTTTCTTTCTCCTCCCGTTGAGTTCTCCCTTTCTTGTTCCCTTTCTAACATTCTCTGTCACTTTCTTGATGGATTGCCCTCTGTACTTGCAGTGCCTCTTTCTCTTCTTCGGAAGGGCTCGGTTGCTCCCTTTGTGCCCTGAGTTAGTTATCTTCCCTAGTCCTTCCTTTCCTTTCCCTAGCTTTGTGTTGCTTAAATTTCTCTTCCACATCCGACATGTTAGCCCTCTTCTTCCTTCTGCATCCTTCTTGCCATACCTTACGCCCCCTCTATGTTCCGCTGTGAGGGTGCTCGATCCCTCACACGAGGTGTTCCGTGTTATTACTCCTTTCGCCGTGACGGATTGCACTCCTTGACGCGCGGTTGCTAAAACTTCCTTTCTTGCTATTGTGCGAGGTCTCACCCCTTCTCGCACGGTGCGCACTGGTTCACTATCTACCGGCGTGAGGAAGCCCAACTCCTCCCCCGCGGTCGCAACTTCCCCGGCTGACCTCGCCGCCGGGGGTCCGGACACTTTGTGTACTGTGACTCTTATATGCTTTGCCGTGAGGGCGTCTTCTCCCTCATGAGCGGTTTCTACATTACTATCTACCTCCGCCGTGAA
>NW_027153530.1:0-1122 GCF_002600585.1 Cystoisospora suis
CCTTTACAAACTTTGCTTCATTCTTCCTATTCGACCTGTACCTTCCTACTGCGTCAGTCTTACGTTGAGTTTCCTTTCCTACCCACGTTAGTGACTGTAAATAATCTACTGGTACAACTGGGACTTGCAACGGTTTTAATTCGGTTTCACTTAGCACACGTTGCCACACAGGCGTCTCCTCACAGACCCTCTGAACACTAGAGCGTACGAATTGCACGATACGTCCACGGAAGTCCCACAATGCTCCCACTCTTGTTAAAAAATCGTACCCCAGTATGACGTCGTGGCCTAATTTACCGACGTACAACGGGTGCTTCCCGCTCCAGCGATCCACTTCCAGCACGGCTCCGCTAATGACCTTCGTCGTGGTCATTGCAGTCCCACCTGCGCACACAAATTCAAACGGTGGATCGAGCTCTTGTATAAATTTACCTAAGTTACTACATAAATCGGGGTCGATGAAGCTCCGAGTCGCCCCAGGGTCTAACAAGGCCCATAACTCTCTCCCTTCAACCTTCACTACGATTAGAGGCATTTTATCCCCTAGGTGGTTCTTGTCGTCATAGATCACAGGTTGGATTGCCCCAACTCTGTGCACGGTTCCCTCATTCGGGTCTTGCCTCTCGTCGGTTCCCATATCCGCTGACTCCCCCGGAAGCTCGACGCGCAGATCCTCGAACGTCTTAGTCAGCTCTTGAAGATGCATGTCGACATCCTTTCCCTCCGTACTCAATGGAGTGAGGATCCTCTCTTCCGGCCTGGAGGAGTCGGAGGCCCTCCTACTACTCTTCCCGGACCTCCTCTTCTCCCAGCTTTGCTCCGCAAGCCGTTGCTTCCTTACTAATCCCCGTTTCCTCTTCCTCTCTTTCCTAGGGTCTAGACAGACCTCCTCTTCACTTGTGGACTTGATCTCGATCACTTCTGGGGGGCTACTTGCACTGCCTGCTGTAGCCTTTGTAGTCTCGTCTACTTCGAATAGTCGTTCGGGGTCCAGCTTTATTCCCTCAGGGACTGACTGTGTCCTCCTACGGTGGACGAAGGAAACAACGCTCGAATCCACCTCTGGAGAGTAGACGGCAAGAGATGGAGGCAGAGGACCCACTTTCCGTGAGCCCATACGTG
>NW_027153531.1:0-1252 GCF_002600585.1 Cystoisospora suis
ATGTCGACATCCTTTCCCTCCGTGCTTAATGGAGTGGGGATCCTCGCTTCCAGCCTGGAAGAGTCTGAGGCCCTCCTACTGCTCTTCCCGGACCTCCACTTCTCCCAGCGTTGCTCCGCAAGCCATTGCTTCCTCACCAATCCCCGTTTCCTTCTCCTCTCTTGCCTAGGGTCTAGACAGACCTCCTCCTCACTTGTGGACTTGATCTCGATCACTTCTGGGGGGCTACTCGCACTGCCTGCTGTAGCCTTTGTAGTCTCCTCTACTTCGAATAGTCGTTCGGGGTCCAGCTCTATCCCCTCAGGGACTGACTGTGTTCTCCTCCTACAGTCTGGGGGGGCAAGTAATTCGATTCCTAGTACTTCCTTCAAACGCTTCTTCCACAATTCGTGGTGTGGAGGAAACCTGCTGAAAACTTTTCGTCGTCCCCCTTCATTCAACCCTCGTAGGGATTGCTCGAGAAACGTTATACTCATCGCCTCCTCGGCCTGTTCTTCGTCACGACACTTCGTGGCGTGCATTAACCTACTCATAGCTTGTACTGCCTCTGTGTCCTTTGCACGGGGGCTCTCCCGAGACTCTTTCGGCAAACCCTTCTTCACCCTCTCTACCCTAGACTGGTTCTGCTGCTTCCCCTTTTGGAGGCGAGGGCGTGCGTGTGTCTTCTCCGCTTGTACTTCTCGTGTGGCGAACGAGAAAGGGTCGTCTTCATCCAACAGGCGTTCCTCACAAATAGGTGTTGGGTCCCTTGGGGCGGCACCTCTTGCTGCTTGGGATTCCTCCTTCGTCACAGCTATTCGTTCCTCTTCCGCGGTCAATGCGGATCCCGTTCCACGGGAGTTCGCTGCCGTTGTGGCACGGCTGCCAAACACTGGGGACTGTCTCTCGCTTTCCCACAACTCATCGTCTGCAACTACTCGTGGCGCTTTTGTATACGATGGCCTGCCTTCTCTCCTATTACATCGAACAGAGTCTCCAGAGGCCAAGAACGGCCAGATCACGCACTCGGCGACCCGACAATCAAGAGACGGGCTTGACAGGAACATACCAGGAAAGGAACAGCCCCGGACAAGGCAAATCCAGCTCACCAGAAGCTTGAGCACCTCCAGCAGATCACCATCGCATCGCCTACACCGACCAGAGAGAGGAAAGGAGTACGGTACGAACAAACCAAGGAGTTTGACGCCTCCTAGAGGAAGCTAAAAGTTAAAAGTGGACGCCAGAAACCCATTGGGAGCATCCCAAGGGCCTG
>NW_027153532.1:0-2465 GCF_002600585.1 Cystoisospora suis
GGGTCTAGACAGACCTCCTCCTCACTTGTTGACTTGATCTCGATCACTTCTGGGGGGCTACTCGCATTGCCTACTGTGGCCTTTGTCGTCTCGTCTACTTCGAATAATCGTTCGGGGCCCAGCTCTAAACCCTCAGGGACTGACTGTGCCCTCCTCCTACACTCTGGGGCCGCAGGTAATTCGATTCCTAGTACTTCCTTCAGACGTTTCTTCCACAACTCGTGGTGTGGATGAAACCTGCTAAAAACTCCTCGTCGTCCCCCTTCATTCAGCTCACGTACGGATTGCTTGAGAAACGTTATACTCATCGCCTCCTCGGCCTGTCCTTTCTCACGACACTTCGTGACGTGCATTAACCTACTCATAGCTTGCACTCCCTCTGTGTTCTTCACGCGGGGGCTCTCCCGAGACTCTTTCGGCAAATCCTTCTTCACCCTCTCTACCCTAGACTGGTTCTTCTGCTTCCCCTTTTGGAGACGTGGGCGTGTGTGTGTCTCCTCCGCGTGTACTTCTCGTGTGGCAAACGAGAAAGGGTCGTCTCCATCCAACAGGCGTTCCTCACAAATAGGCGTTGGGTCCCTTGGCGCAGCACCTCTTACTACTTGCGGTTTCTCCTTCGTCACAGCTATTGGTTCCTCTTCCGTGGTCAATACGGACTCCGTTCCACGGGAATTCGGTGCCGTTGTGGCACGGCTGCCAAACACTGGGGACTGCCTCTCGCTTTCCCACAACTCCTCGTCCGCAACTACTCGTGGCGCCCTTGTATACAATGGTCTGCCTTCTCTCCCATTACTTCTTCTCCCAAAGTTACTTCCCGGGTAAAACCTGCCTTGTTGACGACTTTGTCCTTGTCGCCGTTCATCCGCTTCTCGTCCTGGTCCTGCCCGCCGAAAGAACCTCTCACGTGCACATTCCTCTCTGCGCCTCCGTTCGGCTAGATCGCGCACTTCTTCCCTCATACTAGGCAGCGGGCCCCTGTAGTCTCCAGGCAAGATCCACTCACGAACAAGTTCCTCACAGGGCATGCGTGCAAGTAATTCAACCCAATGATATCTCCCCGGTCTCGCTTGCTCCTCGACCCGTTTCACTTCTTCCTGCGTCGGTCCACGACTAAAGTTCATCCCTGGAGGGATACAACTAGCTCTCTGGTGTTCCCTCCCTGCACCGAGAGCTACAAGCTTACCGACTCCTTGCTACACGTTGCTGCGAAATGCCCCGTACGTCCACACTTATAACACCTTCTATCCCCTCTCGGCACGTACAACCTTCTATCAGGCTCCTGACTTTCACGCGTCATGTTTACCGTAGGCCCCTCTCCTCCACGCCTTCGGGGGTCTAATTCACGCCACGGTTCTCTCTTCCTTACTTCCCTCTCTGGAATACGGCGGGGAGGTCCGCGCGGAGGTCCCACAAACTGTGGTGGCTCTCGACCTCCATACCCCGACACTTTACCTCTCACATAACCATTACACTGGGCTAACTCCGTTGTCCACGTGCGAGGAGGTTCCTTATTTGCTGCTTCTACGTCAGCGTACATGTACACTGCCATACGGATGGCATCCGAAAGCGTAAAGGGCTGACTCATATGCACGAATCGTCGAATTGAAGGGTGGAGGCCTTCCACGAATATCTGTAATGTCTCTGCTTCCGACATATGCAAACAATCAGCTAATGCCTCGTTAAACTTATCTATATAATCACGAATGGTAAAACGTTGCTTCACACTACGTAGACGGAATACTGCCTTCGAAGAGCTATACGGAGCATAATGCTCCATAAAACGCACTTTAAAGTCAGCCCATGTTGCTGGACGTTCGGTCTTTGGTAAGGCTAGTGTATACCACCAACCCTAATCCATCCATATAGATCTCTATCTGGGCGATCCATGACGCTGGATGCTCGCCTGTGAATTGGGGCGGGGCCTTGAAGCGGCCAAGACTCTTGCGTTCCTACTATGAAAGTCAATCAACGCGGACGGGCGAAGACTGGCGATTGGAGTTCCCTCTCTGCCAAGGGGGAAATCTGGGCTAGTCACATCCTGAAGCTCTGCGATAAGATTGCTCCTCTTGGGGGCCTCCGATTCCTTCTTGATTGTTCCTTCCATCTCCGCAGTCGTCCAAGAGGTGTCGCTGGGCGACAGCGAAAAATGCAACGGCTCTTTCTTCGGTCTCGCCGGTGCTGCAGCCATAAGCCCCTTCCCTGATTTTCCTCCGCACCGAGCCCTCTTACCCACACGAATGACGCTCCCGGGTCACGGCACCAATTGTAATGATTGGTGGATGTAAGGAGGGGAGGCAACCCTGGGACGCTGGTTCGAGCACGCACACCTGTCACACTCTGGGCCGAACTAGCATGATCGGCTCTCTCTAGGAGGCCTCTATTCCTTACATCCCCCAACACTACCTACGCAGTGGATGGAGGGGGTCCGCAGAAACGCTCCCCGCTGCGGGAAGGCGGAGAGTGGC
>NW_027153532.1:2515-4626 GCF_002600585.1 Cystoisospora suis
TGTTGAGTGGGACACAATGGAGGAGGGCTACGGAAGGTCCTCACGGAAACAGGGATGACCGCAACTCTCCGTGTACGCGCAGCGCCGAGTCGACGCGAGAACGGAAAACATTTATGAACGTAGCAATTCCTCGTGACTTTTTGGGATTCCCTAGAATCCGTACTCTCCTCTCACTGCGCGCAGCTCTCTTGCGCGAACGGCACTCCGCCCCGTTTGAGTCACTCTGTCACGACCCTCATAGGGAATTAATCGTAGTAAGCTCACTGGACCGTTTCTGTTTCATCACACTCATCGTTTGTCGTTTCTGCCCACACAGGGATCACTGCCACACAGGCAACACTAGAAACTTGGCCCCACGTTAAGTAAACAAACACTCTCTGCCGTCTCTGACAGAAGTGAGACTCATTTCACACGGGTAGGTGACCGTAGTCAACCTCTCACAAAATAACCCTTCTATCGCTTCAGCGAGGGGAAAATAGTCCCTTTTCCCTGCTGGGGATACCATTCTACACACAGTCTCTTCTCTCTTCTTTTCTTCCCCCCGCCAAAATCTCCCTCCGTGTCCACTCCCTTGCCTTCAGCCAGCGCTAGTAGTGGTCGAAGTACCACCTTCGGTCCGCGGACCGGTGCCGGCGGTTGCTCAAGGCTGGTGTCGCCGCCTTGGCCTGCCCCGGTCTGCCCCGCGGTCTAGTCGTCAGGAGCGGGCACTCTAGCTATGCTCTGCATGCGGCTAAGCTGACGGTTAAGTTGCCGCGCGCCTCTATGACTGCTTTTGGCGCTCTTCTGCACTGCATGCACTTCTCGGGGTCAGCTTCCTCTTTCTCATGGAGTAGTCTACCAATCTGACGTTACTTCCTCATATTATTATCGCATTACCTACTCTATTCCTTCACTTAGTGACTTTGCCTTTCGCTACTGTGGTAATCCACACTCTTTCAACTTGTGATCTCGACGTCTCGTCGTCCGCACTTCCTCGGCTGTGCACTTGCACTTCGCCCGCACGTTCACTCTGACTTCACATTTACGCTTCTCCCACTCCTTCATGAATTGCACACACAACACTTAATTATGCAACACATTTACTCTCCTTAGGCTGCTCTAGGAGCCACGTCTGCCTCCTTCGCGTGCATCGGCTCTTTGGACTCCTCGTTTCAACTCCAACTACTTGATGGGCCTTTCTTCCTACTCCTCGTAGTTCTGCATTAGGTCTCCCCTTCCTGCCCTGCTAGTCTGAACTAACTCCCTTCTCTCCGGTTCGTAGTATTTCTTCTTCCACCGCCTTACTCCGTTGCTACTTCGCGGTAATCTTCGTTCCTCATTTGCTCGATCTTTCCAAGTTGCTCTCAGACCTTCCTTGTTAGGCTGCCTTCGCAGCCCTCAACTGATACAGAGGCTACGCTTCTGACATAAACCTTTTTTCCAGCTGTATTCCTCTTTTGTACAACGTTTCGCTAGGCGCTTCCATCTCAGTCATCCTATATGCACCTGGACGCTGAGCGGTAATGAATGGCTCGTCCATAGACACTTTCACAGCCATCACACAGTTGATATCATCACGTTTTAACCATTTACGCATCTGTTGCACAGAACACAACTGATCAGCTCCCCCCGGTATCTTCACAGTTTCTCTACCCTTCCCGGCATTCCCACATTTTACACAGGCCACCTTGGCTATCCCATTCTCCCTTTCCTTCCAGTCTGACACCTCTTCTTGGGAGGGCCTACGAAACGGAATCTCATCTTTGTTGGTTTCTCCCTTCTTTAATGCCCCGGGAACTTTAGGTCTCTTCCTTTCCTTTGGCGGGGGCATGAGTAATGTCAGGATTTTGCAATCCTGCGTCGATCGCCACGAAGTAGTGGCCTACTTTTAGCAGAATGGCGGTCGTAAGCCGTACGAAGCCAAGGNNGCTCAACGGGCGTAACGACGCAGCGAGGAAATGAGGAAACCTCGCGGACCCAGGACAGTATCAATCAATTCTAGGGACGAAGAGCTCCCTAGCAGGAAAAGAACAGAGCCGGAGAAGCAAACGGGAGAGCAGCAGACCGACGCACACCAAGTGCGGAGGCCGCGATCACGACAAGCAGATCGAACAGGGTCTCCAGAGGCCAAG
>NW_027153533.1:0-407 GCF_002600585.1 Cystoisospora suis
AGTAGACCTATTGTTAGCTAGCACAATAGTCTATTTAGCGACTAGCTACTGTATTTTAGGTGTAGCGCTAGCTGGCTACCCGTCACGGTAGCCTAGCGTATGGCGGCACCACCCAAGGTGGTGGGGTGGTTGAGTGAGGACGTGAAAAAGGGGACTTCTTTGATTCTTCTATTTTTTGAGGGAAGTCTATGGGTGAAACTGGTGATGGTACGTGTGTATAATATTAGTGATTGAAAACTGTGGAAAACCTCTCTGGAATTAATTATGGTGATCGATGCTCATTTTCGGTAGGTCGCTAGTACGACCTCAGACTGTAGGTCTACACCGGCAATTTCCCCGGGCATTTTAAGTCCTTTTTACATTTTTATTTATTTTTAACCGTTCCGTTGTAGAGTATCCGCGTCCAA
>NW_027153533.1:627-903 GCF_002600585.1 Cystoisospora suis
CGGGTAGTAGCCTTCGCCTTGGCTTTGCCTTGTTTCCCGTCTGGGCCATTGTGTCAGTTTTTCGGCAGTGGCCCTTCGCATTCCTTAGCTTTATTACAAAGTGGTGGACACTGCAAGGAATCGCTGCGCCCTCGTGAGGAAGGTGTCGACAGTGGCCCTTTTTCTTTCTTTCGCCACTCCTCACTGTAGGAATTTTCCGATCAAGCCGGGGGGACTCACGAAAGACGGAGAAACGGAACTGGGCAACGCGTGAGGACGTCAGCGGAGAATGCGGAC
>NW_027153533.1:1237-2318 GCF_002600585.1 Cystoisospora suis
AGGACAAGGAGAGAAGAATGCTCGCAGGAAGACAAGAGCTCCCAAAACTAGTGTGAATGCCCTAGCGGTGGAAGAGCTGTGTGCGTGTGAGTGAAAGTGAAAGAAGGTACACGAATTGTGTAAGAACAAGTGCTACTCTATGAAGAAGGCGTGCAATACATGAATGGAGTGAAAGAGTGAAGAAATACCCGAGGAGTGTGACTAGAGAGAGCAGAAAGTGAAAGGGGTAACGACGATTGCGAGGCAACTTAGTGAAGTGTGAGAGTGCATGCGCTAAGTGTAGGAAGCGACTAGGCGGGATAGCTACACAGTACAGTGTTAGCGTATAGTCGCATGCAAACACGAGAGGCAGCAACCGGCAGTGACTAAGGTGGTAGCCACGGCTAGCGGTGCGGGCCGGCGCGGCCGACCGACGGTCCATACCGGTCGCGGGACCGGCCGAGGAACACACACCTCACGGAGGTGGCGACCGACCTCCAGCGACACCAGGGAAGAAGAAAGTCTGGCTTTTCATAGGAAGGGAGTGAACTTACTTGTGTAAAGGAAGGGAAAAAGAAGAGAAGTTACTTTTCATGCCTTGGAAAGATCTGTGAACCTGTGTGGTGAAGTAAGGGCGACTAGGGTCGCCTAACCCGGACTTTGTGTGTGCATCGAACGCGTGAGTGCCTGTGTGGCGTGCGTTTGACGCGAAGCCGGTCAACAGCAGAGGCCTTTGTGGCCAAGGGAGAAAATCTCCGTAGGAAATAACAAAGTGTGTGTTTACCTGTGTTTACAGACTCTTCGTTGTGAAGGGATTAAGGGCGACCAGTATTTTCCCTTGCGCAAGGTCGCAAGCTTCGACCGATTTCCCGAAGGGACATAGCCACCTGAAGGAGTGATGTGTGATGGATTCTAAGGAATCCTAAAGAGTAAAGGACTTTCCATGCGAAAACAATAGTGTCTGCTCCTTTTCTGTGTGGAGTCGAGGAGAGACGCGAGCCAGGCAGTGCGGCACCCTTCGCTCCGCGCACCGCAGTTTACACGTCTCCTACCACTTTCCTCACTCAGCTAAGCTGAGGTCTTCGGGAAAGAGCCATTTCCC
>NW_027153533.1:2703-2827 GCF_002600585.1 Cystoisospora suis
TGTCTCGATCACTAATAATTGCATTAGGTACTCCACGCAACCTTATCAATTCACGTACTAGAACATGACCTAGGCCTTCGGCCCCGATAGTTTGGTACACGGGTACAAAATGCGCCATCTTAGT
>NW_027153534.1:0-199 GCF_002600585.1 Cystoisospora suis
TCTACCTATCTATATATATATCTCTGTCTAGGTAGATGTGTATAGATATATATATCTATTTCTACGTGGCATACACATATGACGTATAGTGAATAGACTAAGATGTAAGACATCAATAAGAGCTTAAGGAAAAGACAGATGAAAAAAGGAAAGAAGACCTAAACACCCCAAGGGCACACTTCTTTCTCACTCTTTCTTT
>NW_027153534.1:630-874 GCF_002600585.1 Cystoisospora suis
AGAGAGAAAGAGAGAGATAGATGATGTATGCGATCTATGAAAAGGATGGGGGGATATCTTGAAGGTTCTTCTATTCTAGCATACGAGCATTAGGTCAAGACTCGCTTATACATGTACATAGATATGTATCTATTTATGTATTACAGACTTAGGCAGAGAGAGAGAGACAGAGCGCCGCAAATCTACTGAGGTGAACGCAGAGAGGTGAAATAGACATACATAGAGACCCTCTGAGAAAAGACCT
>NW_027153534.1:1093-15199 GCF_002600585.1 Cystoisospora suis
CTTTTGTTCTTCTAGAGAGACAGAGGGGAGGGAGAAGGCCAGACAAAGGGAAAGGATGAATGAATGGGGATTCGAATTTCTATCAACATGAAGTAAGATAGAGACAAAGAACTAGACTGAAGATCAACACATGGACTGAAGATCAATACAGTAGGGGAAGATAGAAAGATCTAGAGAAAGATAAAGAGATCCATGAGTAGGAGACAGATGGCCCCTAGATAGATAGGGAGACAGATAGATCGATAGATAGATTCAAGAGAGACAGATGAATAAAGATAGAGTGAAAGAAAAGAAAAGGAGAGAAGTGAAGCTTCCCCTATTCTTCTTCCATGTGCGTCTATGCAGACATGGACGAAAAAACAATACACCTGCATATATATACGTACAATCTATACATGTATACATATGTATATATATATATATGTATACATGTATATATATATATATATGTATATATATATGTATATATACATGTATAGATGCACGTATACATGTAGAGATCCTTGTCTTCATCTCCGTGGAATGCAATTTTCTGTCTTATCTCTCTCTCACACTCTCTTTCTCAAGAATACCAACACTCCACCTCTTTCTTTCTTTCTTTGGTGGGCTTACACAGTGGGTTCGAAGACAGTATTAGGGACGAAGGAGAAGCCTAGGAGGGCATTCTCTTCGTCAAAGTCGGCGCGAATGATATCGAACTCATGGCCGTGAATCTCTCCATGATCTGCAGTCGTAATTGACAGCATGCGACGTATCCGACGGACGGTATCGAAGACAACTTTCCGCCGAGGAACACGATCAATCTACAAAAGAAAGAACGAGAAAGAAAGAAAGAAAGACTGAGGGGAAGAAGGAGATAACCCCGAAGGAAAGTCAAAAGAAGAAGGAGAGAGAGAAAGAAGAGAAGATAGAAAGCGAGGGAGAAGAGAGAGAAAGGAGATACGGAAGAATTAGAAAACAGGGGAAAGAAGGCGACACAGACAAGAAGAAGGACAAGAGAGAGTTGAGAAAGAGATGGATGGCGAGAAAACATTAGTCTCCAGCCGTATAATTATTCAAATGCATGCATGCATGCATGCGTGAAGCCGCAAGACATCCGACCGCCGCCACCACCGCAACAGAAGCCCTCGGAGTCTTCTACTTAAAATAGTTCACTTACGCGTCGATGCAATTCTACACACAAATATATCCATATATATACCATATATATATATCTAAATATACCATATATATATATATATACATCTATATACACCATATACATATATCTATAGCATATATACTCATACATGCACATGTATCAATGTGACATAGAACTCTCGATCTTGCTTTCTTTCTTTGTTTGTTTCTTTCTCAGTCTATTCCAGATCGGGCCTGCCTCGTACGTGAAAGGGGTGTGTATGTATTCATTTCTACGGCGAGAGCAAGTCTGAAAGATCCATCGGCTTCTATCCCTTCTCCTTTCTTCTTCTCCTCTCTCTTTCGCCTTCCGAAGAGAAAGCAAGAGAAGGAAACAAAGCGATCGACTTGGAGAAAATTCCTTTCTTTTTAACCTACCCCTGGAATGGGCTCTTCATCTTCATCGTCTTCTTCCTCCTCATTCGTAGGATGCCCCTCTTCTTCTTTTTCTTTTCCTTTCTCCGTTGCTCTATGTTGTCTCTTTCCTTTCAGAGCTGGTCGTGGCGCAAAGGCGTAGAGATACTGCACCATTTTTGCATGAATTTCGTCTTGAAAAGCTTGGAATTCTCCAAAGGTCAAGATGAACTGATTTTTCTTCTTCGTCCAGACATTCTCTAAAGCTTTTCTTGCAACGAGGAAGGGATGAGGACAGAGATCTCCCCCTTTCGCTGTGTAGTAATTCCATTGGACGTCGTCGTTGAAATCTCTTTCGAGAAGATACTCGCGGGGATAGCGCGGAGGTGGGAGAAGACAAATCAAGAGATTTCCGCAAGAAGTAAAGTGGCGGCGACGCTGAAAACGCTTACGTAGAACATGCACGATGGACGCAGGTGTACAGACAGAGAGAAATAAGAGATCGCCGACCTTATCTTCGACATCGAAGGCGCTGAAGCAAGAGAGAAAGAAAGAAAAAAGAGAAGGGAGAAGAAGATAGGAATCGACGGAAGAGAAGACGAAAGAAGAAGAAGAAAGAGAGGAGATCGGAGAGAGTTGAGTGGTGAGACGAGAGACGAGAGAGAAGAGGAGGGGAGAAAGAGAAGAGATAAAGAAAAGAGGTGCGAGAAAAGGTGGGGAGTAGAGGAAGAGGAGGAGAAGAGAGAGAGTCTTGTTTTTCTCTGGTGTATGTACACCTCAGCACACAGGATGATAGACAACCGAAACGGATATGGAAAAAAGGACTCGAAAAAGCATGTAAAAGGCGTGCAAAGTGACAGAGAAAGAGAGAGAGAAAGAGAGAAACAATAGAGAGAAGAACAAGAGAGCTTGGAAAAGAAAGAGAAGAAACAAGAAGAAGAGGAGAAAAGAGAAGACTCGCGATGGATGAGCGGAGATAGACACACATCACAAAGGGGAAAAAAAAGAAGAAAAGAAGGACAAGAAATAATGAAGAGGGAGCGACTGACTTAGTGTCTTTTCATTACTAGCAAAGGAGACTTCGGGAAAGAAAGAAAGAAAGAGAAGAGTTTAAGAGAGAGTATGTTGGTACTGAGAAAAGCATCCACCCCCTTGTTGATCGCCACGACGGGCAGGGTGCATGCATTCTATACACAAACTCTCCGCTGTATATACACCATAAAACTCCTGAGAGAAACGGTAGCAAAGAAGTAGGCGCCTTACACTATTCTTGTCGATTATCTTCAGTTCGGAAGCTACGTTACATAGAAAAGCTCTCCTCTTTTTCCTCTCTCTTCATTTTCTACAACTTTGTCTCTTTCTCTCTCTCTCTCTCTCTGGATCCCTCTTCTATTCTTCTCTCTTACACACCTCGATCCAAGACAGTCATATACCATACACCGGCATACATATAAATTACCTACATCTATAGAGATATATACTTCTCTCCCGACATCTACATAGCATGCATATATGTATACAAACGTATACTTCTCTCTCTCTTTCTCTCTCTTTCGCATACAGGTATATGTGTGTGGCAGTGCTTCTCCCTCGGTCTAGAAGAGATCTCTCTCCCTTTCTCTGTCTGTGAATGTCGCTTGCTTTGCATGTCACCTCACCTTCCAGAGGATAGAACTCCAATGGGTATAAGACTTTCTCTTATCGCCGCCCGCAGGTCAGGATTTTCTTCTTCATCTTCCTCACCCTCATCGCCGTCTCGATCACTATCTAGATATCTTCCCGTGTCTCCTTGGGATAAGGAAGAGAAGCTTGTGATTGTTCTTCCTCTTCTTTCTTCTTCTCTTTTTCTCCCCCCTCTCCCTCTCTTCAAGAGAAGCTCTTCTTCTTTATCATCGTCGATCATTCTTAAGACAACCCTTCCTAAGCAGTTGGTGTCGACAACCTTTCCTGTCTCATGTTCGACCTGGCCTTCCAGCCCTCCTGCAAGAATTTGATCTAGATCATCGAGCCACGCATTCTTTTTCTTCTTGACATATGCTGCCTTCTTCTTGTTGTTCTCTCCTCTTCCCTCTTCCCCTTCTCCCCCTGGTTTATGAAGAAACGGAGACTGCGGTTTTCTCCCCCCTTGTGGGAGAAGAGACGAGACGCCATCGTCCTGTCTCTCTTCGAACTCGCCTCGCTGAAGATGAGCGCGCAACTTTCTCTCTAGAGCTGTTGGATGACGGAGGCGTGAAAAGTTATCTGGGTTGGATAAAGCCGCAAGAAATATTTCTCTTCGATCTCTCAAACTCACCTCTAAGAGAGCAGACATGCCGGGTCGGATTAAAGCATCCGCACGTCCTGATGTATTCATAGAACCTGCTGCTTGGTCTCCCCCTCGAGCACTTAAGAGACGACGGGGATCTGTTAGATAAGCATCGAAGTCTTCTTCTTCCTCCTCCTCAGTGTCTTCATGACTCGACGAAGAAGAAAAAGATAAAGGGACGGGCGATAGCTGTTCACTTCCTCTTCTTTCGCTGACTAAGGGAGAAGGACGGACTGAGAGGGATCGAAAAAGAGAGAAAGAAAGAAAGACAGATGTAAAGAGAAGGAGAGAGAGAGAGCGGAGGGTAGAGGATAAGAGATGGCGTGATGAGGGTGATAGGAAAGAGAAGAGGAAGAAAGGAGAAAGAGAGGGGAACGAAAAGAAGAAGAAGAAAAGACATGAAAAAGACGAGGAAAGACGGGGGATGAAGACAAAGGAGGGGAGAAACAGAAAAGAAAGAAGACTAAAGAAAGAAAGAAAGAAGAGAAAAAGAAGGAGAACAGTTGAAGGGAAGAGGCAAAGAAAGATGAGGAAGGAAAGGAGATAGGATGATAGCCACTAGATCTGTCATTTCTCTCTCTATCTCTCTTGTTCTTTCTCCAGACTAGGTAGATAGAGAGAGATGGAGGATAAAAAATGACACATAGACACCTGGATAGAGGAAGAGTCCAAGGGTCTTCGCAAAGATAGATCACTCACGTGTCTCCCCCTATGAAGTCGCCCCATACACCTACAACGCATACACAGTCTACTTTACGGCTACATGTATGTAGAATACGGGATAGTCATATGAATGAACGTGTATGAATATGGATGCAAGTATGCCTCTATGTATGTTTTATATGAATGTGTAGGTGTCTGCTGTTTGACCTGAAGAGCGAGAAGAAGAGGGGCGAGGAGACGCCAGGCCTGGAGACGTCACTACGGCATGAAGACCCCCACTCCCGTCCCCCCCTGCTGTCTCTCCTCTTCCTGGGATCATAAGCCTCACGACTTTTCCTGGAGCAAAGAAAGCAACAAAGAAAGAAACAAGAGTGAGAAGAAGCAAAGGTCATGCATGTGAACAAGAAGAGAAAGAAGGACATGTCTATCGAAGTTGGAAGAGATAGAACTAAAAGGAAGCGAAGAATGCCCTCCAGGCGTCTCCTCTCGTCCATCGCTCTCCTCATCCTTCTCTAGCTCTTCTTAGCTCCCAATGAGTTCTCCGGACGCCCTTCTGTATCGCTTATTGCATGAAGAGGAATGAAACACGAGAGAGAGACGAAGAGGGGAGAGACAAAGAGGACTAATGTGCGAGAGAAAGAAAAAATGGAAGAGAACTCCACATGATGAGACGAGGACAACAAAAATTACATACGAAGAGAAAATGACACACATGGAGCAAATCTATCTATCTATCTCTAATCTATCTTTAATCTATCTCTAATCTATCTATCTTTAATCTATCTATCATTAATCTACCTATCTATCTATCTTTAATCTATCTATCTGTAATCTATCTATCTATCTATTTATCTATCTATCATTAATCTATCTATCATTAATCTATCTATCTTTAATCTATCTATCATTAATCTATCTTTAATCTATCTGTCTTGACATCTATCTGCTTGTATTTATACTATCGGTTTGTGCTTAATCGATCAATCTTCAATTTCTGTCTCGCACTGACTGAAGATTTAGGATTGATCGATCCCCCATGAGTCTTGTTGGGAATTTTCGTCTGATCTATGGTGTTTGCATCGAACTTTCTCTCTCTTTCTCTTTTAAAAAGAGTTTCACTCTCCTATCCTGTGTTTCTTCTTCTTCTTCTTCACTCCCCCCATGGCCCTTCTTTCTTATTCTCCCTCCTCTTTTCTCTCTCTATCCCTTCTCTTTTTCCCCGTCTCCGTGTCTCCCGTCGATGGTACCTTTCCTTTGCGCAAGCCCACTCCTTATGCGTTCTTCATCTTTCTCATCTGCGATTCTTCTTCTCGGAAAGACGTGGAGTTCTTCTTCCTTCTCTCGATCTTCTTCATCTTCTTCTTCTTCTACGGGTTTGAGAGGATCTCTAGGTCCTCTACTTCCTCTTGTTCTCCCCCCCCCTCGCCGGTACGGTTTCACATCTAGGAGAGTACTTCTTCCTCTTCCAAGATCTTTGACGAGAGAACTTTCATCTCTTTCGATGTCGAAGCCTCCTCCATAGGAATAGTCGTAGTAATCTTGATAGGTATCAAGGCGTTTCTGGTGGTCGCTTCTCTTCTCTACTCGGCATGCAAAGAGAGCTTTTTGTCGATCTAAGTCGCTCTCGTCAGCTCCCCCCCCCCCTCCTATCTCCGTCGCTCTATCATCTCCAAGGGCTTCTTCTGATCTTCTTCTTCTATCATCTATGGCTCCAACTGTCGTTATACCACTTCTTCTTCTTTCTCCTTGCATGAGTCCTCCCTCTCCTCTTTCTCCGATGAGAAAGGTTCTTTTCTTTCGCTCCCTTTCGAGAGCTCTCCTTCTCTTCTCGAGCTCTCTTTCTTCACGCTCTTGCTTCTCGGCGAGCATGATATAGTACTGAGACGGATCTAGAGAAACGCCTTCTCTTCTTCTTCTTCCTTTTCCTCCTTCGGGGGAATGGAGATCTCCTTCTTCTCCGTCAGTCGCCGCATAGAAGTCATCGTCTCCCCCCGGCGAAGACAAACGGGAAAGAGGAGATGCGCCATAGACTGTACTGAGAAGAGCGGATCCACGGCGCTTATTCTCCAAGACAGGACAGCGTGAGAGATCATTCTCTTCGCCTCCTCCTGCAGAGGGAGAAGAAGGATGGAGAGACACATTCTCTTCGCCACGAGCGGAGGCTGAAAGATTTCTTCTGCTATCATATGCCTCCTCGGGAGGCTTAGACCGAATTTGAAAAGACACACCTCCATATGTCTTCGGAAGGCTGCTCTTCTTCTTCTTCACGAGAGAAGAAGAAGAAGAAAGTCCTTGACGAAAATCTTCATGCGGAGAGTCGATAGGCATAGAATGAAGGGTATGAAGAGAAATAAAACGATACTCAAGAAAAGAAGAAGAAAGGCAGCTATCATCTCTAGAGAAAGGACTGAAGAAGGGAGAAGGAGACGAGGAAGAGGAGAGAGAAGAAACAGAAGAGCAGAGAGAAGAAGACCAAGAGGAGAGACAAGAGGAAGGGTGTGGCTGTGTAGGAGAGAGAGAAAGAGATAAGAACGAAGAAGGGAGAGAGGAGAAGAAGCAAGGAGGGGAGCCAGGAGGGGAGCAAGGAGGATTAGAAGGTAGATGAGAGAAGTGAGAAGTCAGGAAAAGCTTTCTCTTCTTTGTCTTTCTCCATGATATCGATCTCTCTTTCTTCTTCTTTCTTTCCCTGTCCCGCCTCTCACGGTTTCTCACCTGTTTCTTTCCGTGTTTATGACAAGAGTTGGGAGATAAGATTCTCCTTGGCACTAAAGATTTCTCTACATTGCTTAATCGAGACCATGAAGAAGAATAACGATAGCAAGGAGAAGGAGAGGTCCACGAAGAAGAAGAAGAAGGAGAGGAAGACGAAGAAGAAGAAGGAGAGGCAGAAGAACATCCTCTTCTTTTGAGAGGAGAAGGAGGAGATGGATAGACAACAGGAAGACTCGAAGAAGAAGATGAGAGAGAGGCTTCTCTGGAGGATGAATTGTCGAGGAGACACGAAGGGGAGACATGAGAAGGCGAAGGAGAAAGCGACGAAGAAGAAGACCCGCAGACACGGAGAGAAGACGAAGAAGAAGAAAGGGAAGGTAAATGACAGACGAGAAAAGAAGAAAAGCGAGAGGAGGATGAAGAAGAACGACGAGGCCGATGGATGTAACTTTTTATACTCCTTCTTTCTTCTTCTTCTTCTCCCCTGTCTTCCTCTTCCTCTTCTTCTACGTCTCCTGGGTCGATGTGTAGAGCGTGTCTTTTGATCAGAGCCATGGGGGTGACGAACGGCAAGAAGAAGAGAGGGGAGTAAGAAGAAAGAAGAACAAAGCGACGGCGACAGGGAAGAGGAAGAGAAAGTTGCAAAGGAAAGATACTTCACAAGTCAAAAGAAATGAAGAGGAACGCCGCTACAAAGGGCGAATCATCCAGCCGATACGAAGAGAGAAAGAGAAAAGAGAAAGGAGGAAGAGAAAGACTAGGTTGCTCTTCTCTTGTTTATGAACCGTGATAAGGGTGCTCTGTCTTGCAAGAGAGGACGAAGGAGAGAGAGAGGTAATCTGTCTGAGAAATCCTCTCTACTGTCCCTCCAGGAAGAGAGCAGGGCAAGAAACAATTACCTAGAGAACGAACTCACACCACGTCATTCATAGGCATGCATGCCCTCTGGTCCAGCTGTACATACACCTACACACAAGCACGTATCTACATACTCATATAGGCACATATACATACATACTAGCATATATATAGATAGATGGATGGTAATGATACGTGCATCTGTCTGGATGTGGGTGTAAGGAGAAATGTCGGAAGCCCTTCTTCTTGGAGATAGACAGCTCAAAGGAGAACGGAGGTGTTTCGTGAGAGAGAAAAGAACAGATAAGATGACGGAAGAGAGGAGTCTAGAAAAGACCCGTGAAGGGAGAAGACGAAAGAAAGAAGGAAGGAGGATAGACCCGACTGGCGAGATAGAGGAATACGAAGACGGAGATAGGAAAAATCCTTGGGTTGAAGAGAAGAGAAAAAAGCCAAGAAGAAGAGGAAGAAGAAGGAGACCTGTCTACTGATATGAATCGGTAGGGAAAAGAAGCAGAGAAAAAGAGCGCTTTCTTCTCTTGTCACTTGAGAGAACAAGAGGCAAAACAAGAAAGCTTACAGTCTTCTCTGTGCTCTCTCTCTCCGACGCCAAAGGCAAAACAGAAGGGCAGGTTAAACAACGTAAGAAGAAACACTACATAAAGAAAGTGGATGATGCGAGAGAAAGAGAGAGAAACGAGGGAAGAGACGAAAAGTCTTGTTATCTTTCTCTTTCCTTTGAGAAAGTTTGGAAGTTCAGTTATGCAGCTACAGAGTCTTTAAGGAAGAGGAAGAAGAAGAAAACTCCGATAGAGAAACGAGGAGGGAAAGCGAGGAGGTTGCTGCTGCTCGTACGAAGAGTTCGAAGAGAAAGACAGAAGCTCTCCGACCGACTGCCTCATACAGAACCGCTAAGAAAGATAGAAGGAATGAATCTCCTCCACTCGCACGCAGGGGAATTAGTAGGAGGTAGAAGTACCTATCATTATTACTACTCCGGATGGTTCATCTGCCGATGGAAAAGCCAGAAGAAGGAAGAGCAGAGTGAATGAAGGAAGATGTTTACGAAATAAGAAAGAAGAACCTCTCTCCGGAGTTTCGTATGAAAACAGACTTTTTGAAGCGAAAGGGAGGAGAGAAGAAATGCATGAGAAAAAAGGAAAAAGGTTTAAAGAAGGGAGAAAGAGAGAGGGTGAAGTAACAAGACACACGCTTTTCTCTTTTTCTTTTCTTTCTCTCCTCTTGTCTCTTGTGAGTTGAAGTCTACCCCATTCTCTCTCTCCTCGAAAAGAGAATCTTTTCCTTCTTCTATCTAATTCCGCCTCATGTGTCGAGGGAAATGAAACAATCGATCTTCGTCTACGAGGAGTACTGCCGGTAGAAAAGGCGAAAAGGTCACCTAGCGACCATGGGCGCTTTCTTCGACGCTCCCCCCCTTTCTCCTTTGCCATTCCACATTGTTGAAAAGATGAATGAAAGAGTCTTTCCTCATCACCCTTCCGTGTGTTTTCATCCCAATCATGATACTATTGCGGTTACACTTCTCGGGTGTATGTACACCTCCACATCTACACTTATTGGGTGTATGTACACGTCAACAGTTACACCTCTCAAGTGTATGTACCCTTCAACAGCTACCCCTTTCCGGTGTACGTACACGTCAACAGCTACACCTGTCAGGTGTGTCTCCACAGCAATACACATCGCTAGAGCGATTGTACAGCCCGACACAATCACCTCTCCGGCGTACATACACGCCAACATACACAGCGTTCCCCGGTGCACCCTGTGCATTCCCGCCACCAATACCGACACGTGTCTGGTGTATATGAGTTTGTATCACGGAATATGCCAAAATAGCGACTTGAAAACTCCTCCTTCGCCTATCTCCCTTGAAGGTGACAAGTCTCCTTCCATTCTCAAAATGCTTGTGCTTTCTTTTCGTCTTCCTTTACCACGACAGAAAGAACTCCTGAAGCCTACAGATCATCAGACAACGCCGAAATCGACGTCTCTCCAGATGGGTCCGGTCGGTGGAACTCGTCTCGGCTTGTACAAACTGCCTGCCTCTACTACTAGGTCCTACGACTACCGCTACTACGTCCTAGTACTACGTCCTACAACAACTACTACTACTACGGTGACTGTTAAGAGGGGAGGAGGGAAGGAGGTCTCCCATGATGGATTGGTAGCTGGGAGATCTTCATGGGCCTCACTCCCAGAACAGCTCCCGTCCCTTCCCGTCTCAAAAGAGGAGGAGATTTTGCTAACTTATGTTTTATCGTCTTTCTCTTTTTCTTTTCTTTCTCACCTTTAGTGTTCTTTTTCTCTCGAGTTATGTATGAAAGTAGTATCACTCCTTTGAAAAGACCGCGGCGCCCTTCGTTTGTATCCAAGTGAGAAAGGATGACGAGTCAGGTGTGTATTTCATGATGTTCTTCTTCTTCTTCAGCTTCCGCATAGATCGATCTTCCTTCTAGATGCTTTTTGATCGAATTCTTTTCTCATGGCGGTCCGTCACCAGTGAGTCTTTTAGCTAGGAAGACAAAGATATGAAGCCAGTCTCTCTTCTCTTCTTTCGAGAAGCAAGCAGTAACCTCTTCTTCAGTTCAAAGTCAAGAAACAAGGAGAAATGCTTTCTTATCAAACCCTTTCTCATTCATCTCTCCTGTCAGGTGTATGGACGACCCAAGTTCCTTTCTTCTTTTTCTTCTTTTCTTCTTTCTCTTTCCTTCTCCTTTTCTTCATCTTCTCTCTTTCCGGTGTACCTCGCCTTCCTCCCCTGTTTCTTTCTCTTTTCTCCTGTCTCCTAAGGCCGATTGAAGAAGCTTTTGTTGTCTCTTCTAGGATAGAAGGGAGTCTTCTGTATATTCACTTCATTAGGAACCGTGTGACTGTAGTGCCTTCCAAAGAAGATGGATAAGAAGGAAACACCTTTCCTCCTTTCAGCTAAAAGACATTTTCTCTGAGCTTGCCGAGTTTTCTTTCTCTGCATCTGAAGAAGAAGAGTACCTATAGTCAAAGACAGGAAAACTTCTCACGGAGAAGATCAAGAAAAGGAGGAGAAGGAATCTCTCTTTTGCATCTCTCTCCCTCCCTCTGCGTGTCTCTCTCTTACAGCTTGTCTCTTTGTTTTGGCGTAACTTCGAAAGGATTCTATCAATCTGTCTTTCTTTACGACTTTCATTGGGACGACTCTCCGAACGAAGGAAGCAAGGGAGAAAGGAAGTAAGGGGAGGAGAAAGTGTTCAAGAATCCGTCATCAAATCTTTTTCTTTCTTTTCTTCTCCTTCTGTCTGCCTTTCTCTATCTCTCTTTCTCCTTCTTCTCTCCCTTCTCTCCACACAAACAAAGTAGAGACAATGGTTCCTCCTCCTGATACAGGTTCTTCTTCTCTCTCTTCTTCTTCTTCTTCTACCCGTCCGTCTTCGTCTGCTGCCCTCTCACCTTCGTCTTTTTCACGCCAATCTGTGCAAGAGCGTCAAGATACTCGCCGAAGAGAAGATGAACAAGAAAGAAAGGGAGAGAAACATTCGTCTTCTCCTTCTCATGAGAGAAAAGAAGAAGAAGAAAGGAAGAGGAGAACAAGCCGAGGAGGAGGAGAAGAAGATAGTCCGAATCAGCAGAGACGCCAAAAGATAGGAAAGAGACTTCTCGAGAAGCTTCATGTTCTCCCTGTCTACGAATCCAAAGCAGCGGATGACCAAGTCTTTTCAACTCTTAAGAAAATGATGAAAGAAGAAATTCTCTTCCACCAGCATATGTCTTTCGAGGTCTCTTCTTCTTCTTCTACTAAGAAAGAAATAGAAGAGGAGGAGAAGAAGAAAAAGAACACATCTCCTCCTCTCCCCTCAGACAAGCCCCCCCATCCCCATCTTTACCCATCCACTACTCATACCCCTCCTCTCACTTCTTCTTCTACATGCACATATATCGTGGTGGAGTGTATCCCTCCGTCGGGATATTTAGATCAAAATACTCTTGTGTTTCTTAAGGGTCAGCCTCTGAAGCCTCTGCGGAGAGTTCAGCTCTTAGCTCTGGTACACCCGAATTCTTCTTATGGTCGACGTGCAGGTATCGATAGCTTTCAACAGCTCTTTAACCAGAGTCGGGATTTCCCTTCTCATGTGGACCGTATCAATCCTCTTGTTTCCTTCACCTCTTCTTCTTCTTCCTCTTCCTCTTCTTTCTTTTATATGTTTTCTCCTTTCTCAGTAGATGCACATCAGGTGCCAAGGAGAGACAGAGAAGGACAAGAAGAAGAAGATGAAGAAGAAGGAGAGAATAGACAGGATGACTCTTCTTCTTCTTCTACAGCGAGTAACCGCAGTCACCCGAGAGCAGAAGGAGAAGAAGAGAGGCGGAGAGAAGAAGAAGAGGAAGACTTCTTCGATCATTTAGAACGTCTCCAAGATGAATATACACATCGCCTACCCCCTTCTTCAAGAAGAGAAAATGGCGGGGCACAGCAGGGGCGCCACCGGCCTTTCTCTTTACTAGCGGATTATTTCACACGTCAAGATGAACTTCGAAGGAGAAGAAAGAAGAAGAAACAGAGAGGTGGAGATCGAGAAGGAGAAGAAGAAGATGAAGATGATCGAAAGAAGAGTCAGGAGAAGAACGACAACTTTTGTCCATTCACAAGTGCTAGTGAGACAAGTAGTGAGGGGACTGGCAGTGAGAGAGAAGAAGAAGAAAGAAGGGAAAAAGAAGATGCAGAGAAAGACCAAGGAGGAGGAGAAGAAAAGCGACGGGTATCTCACGTTGTTCTATCAAGACGACATACAGATGGAGATGGCGACGAGGCTTCTCTGAAAGATTCGTCTATTCTACTACCACTCCGACCCCCTCAGTCACGGCCGCATTCCGCTTCCTCTCTCCCAGGTCCTTGCACTCTTCAGAAGAGACGCGTCTCTCGCTTCGTCTCCCCTTCTTCTTCTTCTTCTCTGTCACATACACCTGGAGAAGTGAGAAGCTCTTCTCCTTCTCAATCGCCTCATGAGAAAGAAGAAGAAGAAGAGAGGAGAAGACATCAAGGCGGTGGACAAGAAGAAGAAAAGAAGAAAGAGGAAGAAGAGGAGAGAGACAAGAAGAGGGCAGAAGATTCTCGCACATCTCCATCTTCTTCAAGATCTTCTACATCTCTCCCTTCTATCCCTCAAGAAAGAGAAGAGGAAGAAGGAGGAGGCAAAGAAAAGCCACAGCAAGAAGGCGAGAAAATTCAAAGCGACATCTCCATGGAGAGAGACAATTCCCTCCCTCCTTCTCATGACCGACATCTCCTCCACGATAATAATCACGCCAACGTCTCTTCCTCTTCTTCTTCTTCTCCTTTTTATCGAAGGTGCCCCCACACCACGACGGAGAGTCTCACAAGTCGCCATGGGTATCAGAGTGAGAATCTTCTGTTGAAGATGAGAAAGAAAATAACCCTGCAGTCTGTCGTCCCTTCAAGAAGACTTCCCGGCCTGCAGCATGATCGTCAAAGAGCCCGGAAAGGCCTCCCTCCAGAGAGAGATGAAGAAGAGCACCAGGGAGAAAGGACGTTAAGATTGAGGAGAGAAAGGGCTCTGAAAGAAATGACTCCTGAAAATCTCTTCCACGCTTACATAGGGCCATACCTTGTATCACGCATGTACGGCAGCGCGAAAGAGAGCGGCCTTTCTTCTTCTTCTTCCAGTGAGGAGAGGGAGAGTGCCGCTGATGGGGAGAACCTAAGAACGAACGACCACTCAGCAAAAGAAGAAGAAGAGACGAAGAAGAAGAAAAAGAAGAAGAAAAAGAAGAAAGATAGGAGGTCTTTCACATCCAAGAAATCTTCATCTGTGATGGTACTGTATCCAGGGAAGAAAATTGTGATCGGAAATCTCACGTTTGTTGTATGGGCCACAGACCCACACAGTCTCCCGGGATTTCTAGACCCAAATACGGTAAATCGAACACTCTTCTCTCTCACACTACTCATCTATCTATAATCTATCGATCTCTTATCTATCTATCTATCAATCTCTCCTTAATCTATCTTCAATCTATCT
>NW_027153534.1:15755-15956 GCF_002600585.1 Cystoisospora suis
TCTTCTTCTTCTTCTTTCTTCATGATCTCTTTGATAGAAAGGAAGGTCGTAAGAGACCGACCTCTCTTTCCTTTTCGCAGACAGGATGAAGTGTGAGAATAATGCAGCTTCTCATGGTCTTCTTCTTCGTGTTTCAAATCATCCACTCTCTCTGTCTCTCCTGACTTTCCTTTCTCCCCTTCTTCTTTTCTTTCTTCCTCT
>NW_027153535.1:0-6376 GCF_002600585.1 Cystoisospora suis
ACGTTTAAGGTGAGGGTTTTGTGTGATGATTTGTGTGGGTGCGGTGTGTTGAGGTCTGGTGTCTAAATGTTGTCTGCCTATAGTATACCTGTCGGTCTGTAACGCATGCATGAATACGTGTATACATGTAGTTCGTTTGTGTCGGTTGATGTTGGAACGAGAGCTATCTGTATTATGTATGTTCCAGTGCTAGATCTGTTAATGCTGTGCACCATGTAATGATGTCTCTTTGTGGGTCACGTACGCGTATGCTGTGTACATGCTACGCTCCTAGACAACGTGTATGCGTGCGGGTGTATGATTCGTGTATAAAGCACGGTTGTGTGCGTGTATAGGTGAGTTACCCGCGTGTGTCATCCGTATACACGGTTCTCTATCCGCAATATGACAGTGTTGACCCTCCCTGTCAGGCGCCCCTCTTGTCACACTTGCATCAGAGTGAAGTTCGTATGCAGGACACGTGGATACGAAGCGCCTATGCATATACTTCATGTACACAAATGTGCGTATAGAGGACGCTTGCTGAAGAGTTGAAGGTTAGAGTTAGCCTAAGCCCTAGACCCTAAACGTACAAATCTTACATGCAGCGATTCCGCGTACCTGTTTTGCGCTGTGCCGTCCATAATTGTCCCGTCGGAAGAAGCTCGCGTTTCGTGGGGTTGAACGTTCCCCCCCAACTGTTTGCCCATTCGCCAATCAGTTCGAGTCATTTCTGGATCCTTTGTAGGTGACTGTCAGTCAATGCCCAGTCGTCGGCATATCCTACGTAAGGTACGCGTTGTGGGAGATGACGTGTGTTGTATCCCCCGTGTCGCCGTTGGTATATTTGTCTGCTTGCATTTCCTTGTGACTGTCTCTCGTGCCTGTGCGTGTCAAAGACCTGCAAGGAGGAAATCCCGTCGAGTAAGCTGTTCTGGAACTGTCCCGACGGAATTCACTAGCACGTCGCATAGTGCATGAAGCTTGTGTTGTGAGTCACTCCTGGGTCTTTCTTGTCCTGCCTGTGTCTCCGGCGATGACTGCCTCCCAACAGTTTGCGAGCTCTCCATGTCTTCTGCATCCACTCAAGTATCTTGTCCATAGCCCTTGTTGTTTCTTTATGCAGGTCGAGCCTGCTCATTTTCTCTCGAGGGTGTTTCCTTTTCCATTCCACGCAAATGGCCTTCTGGATATGTCTGTGAGAAAGACGTAGCGCTTGCCAGTTGCCGAAATTCTTCAATAACGACGCTCGCTCATTCTGGAGTGCTTCGGGAAGCGAGTCACATTCCTTCGCCAGGTGAAGCCCGTTGTCGGATTTCTCTTTATGACAGAAGGGGCACGGGCTAGGAGGTGTGGGTGGGGGATTGAAGAAGGGGAGCCTGTGCAAGAAACCGTATCTCGCTAACGGCAGACTGTGGTACCTCGGGGCTCTCTTCTCTAATACCCATGCTGGGTCTTTCGCGTCCCACGTCCTGTACTTTTTGGCTTCAGTTTTTACTTGCTTTTCGGCCCACTCGAGGTAAGCTGTCCTTGCCTTTTTGATAAGCTGGCGTTTGAGATGTTTGGTCTGAACGATGGTGAGTTCTGGCGTGCCGGGCTGCGCCGCAGCTTCGTCCCAGCGGAGGTGGAAGGTCTTCAGTAGCGCCTGCACGCTCTTAAAGTAAGGTGTCTGGTTCCGCTCTTGTAGCATCATGATTTCTGCTCCAGTACGGTCTCCATTTCCTGGTGAGTGAGTCATCGTGTGTACGGTTATTATAACCTGCTTCAGGACCCACCATATCGGGCTATATAGAAGTCCAACTTCACGTTGAAGGAGGTGTCGCGGCGTGCGGTTCACCGAGTGAAGGACTTGTCTGATGGTTTGCCAGTGCGCTGTTAGCAGTTTCTTCGGGTGGGGAATATAAATTTCGGCCAGGTAGAGGCTTTTCGTCCACCCCAGAGACCTAACGAAAACAAGCAGTTGTTTCGTTGTGGCCCCTGCTTTCCTTCGAAACAGGCATCTTATGTGCCGTAGGGATCTGCCCAAAGCTTCGTAATTTACTGAAAACGTTCTTTGTTGCCGTCCTCCTACGATCCGCCCAAGGTAAGTCCCTGTCTGTTTGAAAGGAATAGATTCTCCGTGTAGTTGTACTGAAGTTTTCGGCGGCTGAAGGTACTGTCCAGTGGGTACTATTTCGCATTTGGAGGGGTTGAACGTGCCGTCCCAACTTTCAGCCCATCTTCCCAGGTGCCGAATGCGTTTCTGTAGCCGCTGTATATGGCTGTCTATCAAAGCTAGGTCGTCGGCGTACCCGAGGAATGGCACTCTTTCGGGCAAGTGTGGGATGGCGTACCCCCCTGTGTTGCTGTCGATTTGGGGGGTGGCTGTTTCCATGAAGAGTAGAAAAAGGAACGGCGAGAGAATTCCTCCTTGAGGGGTTCCACGTTGGACCTCAAATTCTTGTGAGGTGTATTTACCACGAGCGTCGTTGCCTATAATGGATGACCTCCTTTCCTGAAGTGTGAGTGCACAGGCTAGATGGACCATCTTTCCACTTTTTGATCCGGCGGCTCGGATGAGTTGTTGAAGAGCCAGCTCTATCGGTATACTGTCGAAAGCCTTTCGTAGATCCATGAGCGCCACGAGTTGTCGTCTCTTTGTACTTTTAGCTAGGTCACTGACAGTACGTAGAATCAGATGTTGTCGCGTGGTCCCTCTATGACGTTCCCTAAAGCCAGCCTGCCATACCGAGAATGTCGGGAGATCTTTAAGTCGTTGTAGGACTACAGCCTCTAGGACTTTAAAGTCGGTGTTTAGGAGAGTTATGGGTCGGAAGCTGCTGGGGTCCTGGCTGTCTACCTCTTTTTTGGGAATCAAGATAACATGTCCTGCCCGTGTATAGTTTTCTAGTAAGGATGGTTGCTGTAGACACTTGTTGAACGCTGTTCTCAGGAACTCAAGAAATGGACGTTCATGCATCAACGCTTTGTAAGCTTCGTATGGTATTCCATCTGGTCCAGGAGCCTTTTTGCTCCCCAGGCTCTCGATGGCCGCCCGTATTTCGCATTCCTCAAACGGGCGGTCTGCCGACGATTTAATCGTGTTTCCGTGCTCTTCAATCCACTCCTGGATTTCGATTCTGGTTTTGACGGCGATCTCTCTCTGGCGGGGGGTCAGCTCGGATATTTCAGTTAAGTACTGGACCGTTGCTGATGTGCTAGGAGCGCTCGATGTTGTGCGTCTCTCTTTACGGAGTAAATATTCTCGAAGCTGCCATATTTTGGTACTTGCCCTCATGTCTCCTCCTTTTGTTGACGAGGTACTTTCTTTAAGTAATTCCTCCCACGAGGCTTTCCTGCTTTCGTGGATGATCCTGCGTAGATTGTTCAGGCGGAGTATGATTTCACGTTGTTTGTTGTGTCTTGTTTCAAGCAGTTGAGCGTGTCGCCTTTTCCTGTAAAGCTTCCTGAGCGTTTGCTGCGTCGAGTATGCCGCGGGAGGGAGAGCAAGCTTTTGTGCGTTGCCTCTGGGCCGCTGTATTCCCAAGGAACTGCGCCCTACCTTTGTCAGCACTGCGCGGAGTATTGAAAGTGCATTAGGCGCTTCTCCATTGACGTCTTCGAGTTTTCTTGAGACGTTCTGCACAAATGCTTGCTGATGCAGTGGGCTGTCCAATTTCCTCCAGCTGACTGCGGGTAAGCATCGTCTTTTACCTTCGTCTGGTGTCGTCATGAGTGATCGTGTTCGTTTCCGTGTTTTCAACGGAAGTTGCACTTTGAAAACCACAGGCAAGTGCTGCCAGCTGTTCTTCGCATTCGGCGTCGGCGCGTGCTTGATAACTTCAATCTCCCGTATATATTCCGCTATTCCTTGCGTAGAGATAATTATGTCGAGGACGTTTCCTTCTCCTGTCCGAGTGTTGACGTGAGTCAGTTCAGCGGGTCCTTTTATGTGGAGTCCGTGCAGGGCGCACCATTCTTTTAGCAGTGTTCTCCTGGCGCATTTCTCAATCTTCAGGGGGGTGTTAAGGTCTCCGCATATGACCGTCTCGTGTGACAGGAGAGTCGCAGTGTAGTTGAATGCTTCTTCGGCTATTTTCGGGTCGCGATTATTCCGAGGGCTGATATACAGTGAAATCAGTCGCAGTTTTTCTCCTGCTTGAAAAGGTCCAGAATGTTGAGGAATTGTGATGTCATGGTAGGTTAAACTCCACGCGCCTTGCGTGCCCGTCTTCCCGCCTACTTCGGGCACGTTGCAGCTTCCTGTTCTGAACGCGAATCCGGTTCCGCATGGCCCTTTGGGGTCTGGGATGAAAATGTATCCATTGTTGAAGACGGGTCTGGCGCCTTTGAGGTAGGCCTCAGAAATGCATAAGACGTGGACTTTATGCACACAGCACCACTCCGTTATAGCCGCTATTTTATGTAGTTGCAGACCTGTGGAATTGTATAGTCCTAATTTTAATTCCAGGTGGTTTCCATCCTCGGTAAGTCGCATGCAGGGACGTGGATCTTCGTCATCATCGCTTATGCAGACGCATAGATCCTCATCATCTGTACGTACTTTCTGTCCCGAGGAGAACGCATTTTCCGGAGTTCTTTCTGGTCGTTCTCCATTCGAATTCGGCGGCCTGGCTGGGGTGAACTCCTGGAGTTGCTTGATAGCTTTTAGCCAGGGGTCGTCGGTGTGTTGATCCGCTTCGATAACGGAGCTCAGCATCTTATCAAGGCGGCCAAGAGGCTTGATTCTAATGTTCATCTTTTCTGCTCTCGTAAAAAGTAGCGACCGGATCCACTCTTGTGTACTGTATAATTCGCTTATGCTTGCCCCCATGGGTTGTTCTGTGAGTCGTCGGAGAGCCTGTTGGAGGATCTTTTTACGGGAGGAGCATACGAAACCTGTCGTTGTCCACCTGTTGAGAAGTTGTATTAGCTGTCCTTCATCCCACTTGACGATGAGACTTGCGTTGCAGTAATAATCCATAATGTATCCGTCTTTAATAATAGGTAAGGGCGCCAGGCATGTTAACCTCCAGGTCGCTTCTGCGAGGAGGCACTTTTCATTGATTGGCCTTCTGTGATGAGGCTGTAGCAGCTGATAGGTACCCGTCCCACCTCTCGTCCGATACCGAAGTAGCCGTACGTCCAATTTTATGCGGGCCTGGATCCAGCATGCAAAGAAAGTTGAGTTGGAGACCGGAATGTGGTGCGAGACGGGGGGCAGCCGAATGGTCCCGTTGGCATATGGAAGTACAGGCGGGGGAGGAAGGGGGGCCATTCCTGGTATGGCTTCTTCGAGTTTGTTTGGTAGGAGCGCGGCCACATCCATTGTTTGGGGCGTCTCCGATCTCGGTCTATCAGAGCGTTGACATCCTCCTCTGGTGTGCACTGCGATCCCGGTCGCTTCCGTCACGTCACATTTTCTAGTCGCGGTTGCAAACCTCCTGCGGTATTGCTGCTTTCTTGTCATTTTTGCAGATGTCCGTGGCGAGCACTGCGGACTGTAGCCCCGTTCTCGTGTAACCAACCGCTGCCCGAGCTTTTTGCATCCACCCAGGAGCTCTGCTTTGATTGTGTCCTTGTGGACAACGATGTGTCTGCGCAGGAGGGTGATTGTCTTTGCGGGATGGATCTGAAACGTGGACAGAGATGGAAGTGAATTGAGGTTGATTCTGGCCGTCGAATTGCAGTTTAATGAGTTGTCGTAGTGGGTTAAGCTGTCATAATGCGAGAAGGAAGACAACGCAAGCATCAGGCATGGTGGGTAGTATTTGGCGTCCGAGGTGGAAACGAGCAGGAACGCGATGTTTTAAGGAGAGGCAGAAGACGATGCCACGCGTATTGAGTAGCAACGTTGTATCTGGAAGAGAAAAAAAAAGCAAGGTGGCAGACTGAGGGCGGCCAAAGTTCACACCGTTGCCATTTCGCAATGCTTTTTCTCTAACTCAGTTGAGTAGTAATGTTATGGGGAGAAGGATCAAACAAGTATCAGGTGTGTCGAAAAGCAGGGTATTGCAACAGTGGTGAGGAAGTGAAGTAAAACAGGTCTTTCGAGTAATAGGTGGCGCCCGAGGTCAGCGGGCGAAACGGTACGTGGGGCGGAGGCGTAGCGCTTCGATGACCTTGCGTAGCAATATTCCGTCACCTCAATGATGTTCTAGTGCTGTGGGAATGAGAAACAGCTGCCGGATGCACTGAGTAGCTGAGTTGGTACACGAAATGAATTAGCCTCAACATAGCATACTGAGCGGCAGGGTAGCGTGCGGAGAACGAGGCAGGTTGGTTGTACAGCGTAGCAGGGCGAAACACCAGATGAGAACATAACGCACAGCAGCCAAGAGAATCGCGCCAAGGTATCGTGGGGTCAGGGATGTCCGCCGGGTCCAGCAGTAGATCAGAGAACCTCAATGTAGTGTCC
>NW_027153535.1:6645-9888 GCF_002600585.1 Cystoisospora suis
GAAATCACATTTTTCTTGGAATCGATGCATTAGGCAGTATCTACGTATGAACCACACACACCACGATCAGTTAGAGCATTTTTACGCACAATAATAGAATACTTTATTTTTCTTGAGCGCTAGTAAGCTAGCGCTAGTTTAGCTCGTTAGATAGTTAGTTAGCAGGCGGAACAAGCTAGGCAGGCGGAACCCCCCTAGTTCACCGGCGGGAAGCCAAGGGGACACGTCGGGAGTACACCGGGGGAGAGGAGGAGTGGATTTTTTTTCTTAACTTTGTAACAAGCGGGAACATTCCCCGTGGAGAGCCCGGAGTGTGGGCAGAGTGTGCGTGACGAACGGTGCGTTGCGTGCTTGGTCGAGTGTCGGAGGACCGAGGGAGCTGTGGAGGCGTGTCGAATCGAAAGAACTGAATCTACCTTAATTATTTCGCTCTTGCCTAGATTTGTTTGGGAAGGATTTTCCTTCCGGTAGATGTCACGGGTTTCGCGGAGAAACGCGCCCGGAAAGTTCTGGTTCGGCGGTCGAGCCGACAGAGAGTGGGGAACTGTCTGGCTAAGGAAGTAGCACTTCGCACTTTCAACGTGGCATTCTTTAGTACGGAGTGCGACGTCTTGTGTGCTAGGACCGTTGCGAGGGTCCCTAGCGATGGAGTGGGTAAGACGGACTCGTGCCACTATTGTTGCGGGAGCGACTATAGTGCAGCGCAAAACGTTAGGGAGAAGCGTAGTGTTCAGGTGGCCTCGTATCTTTCTTTTATTTTCTTTGTACGAGAGAGCGTTGCGCGGAAACGCGTGAGGCGATCTGACACCAGCGTACGCGAGAGGAAAGGTCTCCAAACCTCCTCCTTCCGAACCCTACTTTGTTACACAACTATAACTTCACCTCACTGAGCCAACAAGTTCTTCACGCATCACAACGTAAGAACTGGAACTCGGTAATCCCACGACAGCTGATGAGTGCATGACTCGTAGGCCGTCTGAAGCCAAGAATCGGCGGTTCGCCCGCACTGGGATAGAGTATGGTCTGCATGCGGTGCGCCTGAGGACTTGTAGAAAGGCTCGGATAGAGCGGGGGGGAAGTGTCCAGGTTGAAAACTGCGACACTGAGCTAGTTAGCTAACCAAGCTAACCTCGGACGGGAGTAGCCGAGGCGGAAAGCCCCGAAGAAACACTCGCCACGCACGCGAACACAGCGAAAGTAGCGCCTTGGTGTGCTACGAGAAAAGGAACGCAGAATTTTATTCTGGGAGGCGCAGAAGAGAGTTCTTACCTTTAGTCGACTCTGTGTGTTGTGGTGACGCGCAAATAATTGTTTTTAGTGCGGTGCGAACTAAAGAACTGAAGAGTAATCATTTGTTTGCGTGACGAGTGGCTGAAAAGCGCGTTGAGTGTGGGGAGGAAAGGAGCAGACAGTTAGGAAATTAACTTAGGAATCCATTTCAATGGATGGTCCGTGAATTATAGTAGAGAAAGGAGTTATCAAATTAGCGTAAAAGGTTTACTGAATAGTTCGTGAAGCTGTGGGTAAAGAGTTAGTCTCCGGAGTCCAGCCGCGAGAGCGAACTCTACGGTGGAGGGAACACTGCGACGCTGGTTCGATTCAGACCTAACAGCGCAGGCAAACGGTAGGGAGTAGTGCTTTGGATGGAGTGTCCTCGTGATAGTATACAAATTTTCTTTGTGCAGTGCGTGGCAGTAGCTATTCGCGGACTTCTTTTCCTTGCAAAGCCACGCGTCAGGAAAAGCTCACTCGAGCCTTCCCTTCCAAATGTTTTGTTACAAGTGACACCTCAAACTCGTTTCTGGGCGCGGCTGCCATGGGAACTGCTGCTTTCTCGAGAAATTCTCAATGCCGGGTCGCGGCCTGAAAGGACGACGCGACTGTTCTTGTCTCCAACGTTGTGTGGCGGTCGAGAAAGTTTCGCTGAGGTCCATGCGCTCTGCAAAGTTAGTTGACACCGCAGCTTCTCGTGGACGAGGCAAAACTGGTGTTCTGCTTTCACTCCGCTGGTGATGTCCTCCCAGCCTTTCCAGCTTTGGGAATGTTTCTTGGAGTGGTGCGTCCCCAACTGCACCGAGTGCATCTCTCGTTTGCCTGTCCAGCCCATTGTGAAAGAAAAATCGTTTTGTGTTGTCGTCGATACTTGTCGCCCCTGGCACTACCTTTTCGGGGGCGTTTATGTACTCGCGAGGTTGGCCCGGAGTCATCCTCAGATGCGTTAACTCGCTCAGTACTTCCCAGCGCTATTTGTTGGAGATAAACCTCTGACGCAGCACCCAACAGAAAGCGTGCAGCGTTGCCGGTTACTTGTCCTGAACGTTGGTCTTCACAAAATTCACGTACAACAACTGAGCTTCACCCTCTAGGAAAGGAGCCGCTTCTCGAACACGCTGCTCGTCCGCGATACACCACTCGTCAATGTAGTCCTCACACTCAGAGAAGCTGGAAAGTCGGAAAGTCCAAACTGCCGTCATATCTCCTGGGTCTCAAGTTGTTCATCCGCCCTCTGAAGTGTGACTTCCAAGAGTTCTGACGAGGTTCCCGGACTGTCGCCGGGTCGATGGATGACAGTTTTATTTGTTGCCCGACTTTGCGACGAGATCCACAGACGACTCTACGGGAATGACTACCAGTTATTGAAACACGAAAAAACAAAGGATTCTTGTGTACTCTCGAAACTATGCGGCTACCACGTACTACGGCCGAGGCACAACTTCAGAAGTTTTTCTCTGTTCCGTTGGTACCGACGAGTCACACTTTCGGCAACACCAGAGACGTACTGGAGCCTTCTGGCCGCCGGTCCCCGCACAGCACAACGCACGACGGAAACGGTGCATACCCCCCCCCACCTACACCAGGGCCCTCAGCGACACGCAATCACCGGCTCCTCGCACGGCAGGACACGCCGCGCGAGGGGGCACTCACGCGTTACAGGCGGCAGCAGTCCGTTCACGGCCGTCTTGACCGGCACTTCAAGCGTGTTAGCTGAGAGCGAAGACACCCGCTGTTAGAATTTTGAGCACGGTCGGAACTTACCGCATTGCGGCGGCAGTTGCGGCAGCGCAGTCGTGCTAGCACAACTGGTAGTGGCAGCACCTCTCCAGTGTGACAAGCACTGAGGGCGTCCAGAGCTGTAGCAGGCGCTGTGCGCAAAGCCACTGGACACGCGAAGCGGCAGAGCGCTTCTGTGTCAGGATTTTGCAATCCTGCCTTGATCGCCACTAAATAGTGGCCTATTTTTAG
>NW_027153536.1:0-3317 GCF_002600585.1 Cystoisospora suis
TGAGCGTAGAGGGGGGCGGCGATCTGTGAAAAACCTTGGATGAATTTGCGGCAGTACCCTGCCAGGCCCAGGAAACGTCGCAGTTCTCGGATGGTCTGTGGTGTCGGGTAATCGCGTACTGCTCGCGTCTTCTCCGGATCTGGCCTCAAGCCCCTCTCGTTGACGACATGTCCCAAGTACACGAGTTCTGGCAGCGCTAATCTGCACTTTTTCGGGTTCAGTTTGATGTTGGCTGCCCGAAATCTCTCGAATACGACACGGAGCCTACACAGGTGTTCGTCAAACTCCTTCGAGAAAATAATGACGTCGTCAAGATATACCAGCGCTTTCGTCCACTTAATTCCCCCCAACACGGTGTCCATCAAGCGCTGAAACGTTGCCGGGGCGTTACATAGACCGAACGGCATAACATTAAACTCGTACAGGCCTGCATGGGTGGTGAACGCGGTTTTCTTTTTGTCTTCCGCCGCCACGGGTATCTGCCAGTACCCCGCGGCCATATCCAACGTGGAAAAGCAGGTGGACCCTTGTAATGCAGCGAGCATCTCATCTATTCGCGGTAGTGGGTAAACATCTTTAACAGTCAACTTATTCATCTTCGTGCAGTTGACGCAGAACCTCCACCCTCCATCCTTCTTGGGTACTAGAACGAAGGCACTGGACCACGAGGAGTTGCTTGGATCTATGGTGCCTTGCTTTTGCATTTTCTGGATCTCCTCGGCCGCAATCTTCCTCTCGGCAAGCGACTGACGGGAGGGCGCCGTGCAACAGGGCTTCGCATTCTTCGTAGGTATAGAAGCCTCTACTCCCGCGATTCGGGTACGTGGATCTCCGGACAGTCTGAAAACGGATCTGAACTCTGCAAGCAGCTCTAACAATTGTTGAAACTCACAGGCCGACCGATGACTCCTGGTGATATGTAGCGACGGAGACTCTAACAGCCAGTCTTCACCGCTCATTCCCCTTTGTACGCAGTCTGCTTGACTTTGGGCTTTTGCTTTTTCTGCTTCCCGAGTGTTTACACACTGCTCCACTCTTGCCACTATCGTTCCCTTGGAGATGCGACACGACCTCCCTAAAAAATTGCTCACTATGAGGTGCGCCAACTCCCCCTCACAGTACCCATGTGCCGCCACGAACCGCCCTGCATTGGGGAACAGTCGTTGTCGGCAGTAATAATGGTAGTCATCTGAACCTGGTACTGACCGACGCCGAGGACTGGAGCCCCTCTGGAAAGCGCCAGGAGGTTCACTGCGGGCCGTTCCGTCCAGGTACCCAGTCGGCGACGCCGAGAGCACCCAGCGGCGCTCGCCCTGGGCTTACGATCTCCATCGGACGGTACGCATGGTGTCAGGCAGTACTGAATCACGTTGTCCAGCACTGTCTGGATTCCTAGGAGCTGGACAGTCTGGCGAATTCTATCCGTCGGCCACAATTATGTCTAGCCAGCTCTCATACACGATGCTGACATGTCTCAGCGTAGATGCAAGCTGAGTGCGAGTGAGAGTGTCTCTTAGCGCTTTCAAACGCCTCCCAACAGCCATGCGGCACTAGCCGTTCTTACGCCAGCGGCCCTCGGTGAGACGCCCGGGTCAGCTAGTGCTTTGTGGACGTGCTTCACAGGGGATAACAGTTGACCAGTGTGTTGAAACAGCAGAATGAGCTTCACCATCTCCGAACACTATCCATCTCCCCTCGGGGGCCGAATCCCCCCGCCAGAGGAGGCCGACAAACGATAGTGCCTCGGAATGGCTTACCCCCGGTGAGGGGTGCAGTCCCGCTACGGGGTCTTACGTGTGCTGCACGTGTCCGACCACGATCGACAATCTGCCGAGGCTCCCCCTGACGATCTCCAGGATGTGCGGCGAGAACTAACCATCTCTGCATTTGTGCGCGAAGGGTTCGGCACCCTGGGCTGCACACCTAGACTCCCCTCGTCTCACACCATGGACGCCTGCATAAGGCTTCACCCGTTGTCTCAGACTAGTTAGCCACGCCGCAGTACGCAAGACGGTTCCTAATGAATTTCAAGTCCACTGCGGAGTATGGCCTCCTAACGGACACTCGCCTCAGTATGCAGCTCTAGCCAACGAAACCAATCGATAGGCAGATTCTCGTGTGCAGGCTCGCATGCACCAGTACGCTCTCTTAGGAAGCACACACGGGGCTCCCCAAGGGCATCCGCTCATCAATTCTTAAGGAGGAACGAGGTCACGGACGTCTCAGAACTCGGCTCCTGTAGCTAAACTGCCTTGAGGCATGTTAGACCACTGCCTCCGCAGACGGACAACGATTCCGGAAGGCAGCGGAACGCCACCTGCAAGGCAGAGAGAACCACCCAGATTGCTTGGAGTACGGGCTCTATGTCATACGCGACGGCATAACACTTGGGATGTTCCGATTCTCACCATGTGTTCAGGTTTTTTGTAGATGTCTAGCTGGAAGTTGTCCGGGTGTGTATTTTCTGTCGTTTTCGTGGATGAAAATGGGTTATGAGATACAGATACGCTTTTTGTTTTCTTTTGCAACCGTTTACAGGTAGCTCCCGAGATAAGAACGTTGAAGAAGGGAAAAGAGTGTGATGGCGGTTGGGTGGTCCCGCTGGTTGAACCCAAACGTCGCCGGCAAGCGTTCCCCAAGAGTTGGTGGAGACACCGCGGTTTGGGACGCCGGTGCAACTCCGGGCTTTACCCGTGGTTTGAGGACAAGTTTATGGGTGTACAAGTAAAATTACCTAGCTAATTAAACCCTAAGCTCCCCGAGCTCCCCGCCTGACGGGCGTACGGCGCGGGGAGTCGTCGAGAAGGTGCCGATCCGAAGACTGAATGACGTCGTCTGCAAGTCATCTCCTCGTGTCTGTGACTACGGTGGAACGTATTCAATCTCTGAGTAAGAGTGACTGTTGGCCCTTAGCGCGCGTGCGTGGGGCAGGAACTCCAATCTAACCTTAACTAGTGTCCGCTAGATGGCTCGGTAGCAGCCTGTAAAGATATTCACGGAGCCTGGAACCACCACTTCCAGGTAGAATCGGTTTGGCAAGACGCATGAGCCTTGGGACAGCGGTGAAGGCCAACACCGGGCAGTGAAGTGGCGAGCATGTACCGAACACTGCGGTCTCGTTACTTATGACACTCTACCGCCGCCTTCTCAGGAGACCTCCCACACTCCTGACCCTCTTCACGACTCCGACAGACGGCCTCTCACCACTCACACGCATACGTGGTTTTACGCTCACCCTGACCGCGCCTCGACGGCCAGTCCACGGCTCTCGAAACTCGTCTGTCAACTGACACTGAAACACTCGGACCGCTCTTTTG
>NW_027153537.1:0-2217 GCF_002600585.1 Cystoisospora suis
AGCGGACTTCGCTACGAGGCGTGCTGAAAACCAGCGGGGCCCCAGGCCAAGAAACAATGGTAGGCCTGTGACGGCGGCACCCCGACAGAGGGCGTTGAGATACAGCAGGATCTTCCGTCGCAACCCTCATCACCGGGACAGCAGACGGACGTGGCCGTGACGCCGAATCAAGCCGAATTGGGGAAAACGTTGCTCGGGGCACTCGCGGACATACGCGACAGGGAAAAGAAAGTACAGAAGCGCCTTCGGAAGTTAGTAGTGAGGGAGGAGCGGACATCGAAAGAGGTTGAGTTGCTCCGAAAACGGAGAGAGGAAGTGGAGGAAAAGCTCCTAAAGAGTGCGCGACAGCACAGGACAGACGAACGTTCCACCTTCACTTCGGACATTCATTTGGAACTTCTGCCGGCTTATCCCGTCGAAGGAGACGAAGATCTACAGAAATAGTTCAGCCACCTCGAGACCAAGGGAGACTTTCCGAGCAGGAGTGACGACGGGAAGGTCAAAGCGCTCTTGAAGTACCTTCCTAATCAGTACCATGCGGAGATCCTGCCGCTGTTGTCAAGCGACGGAGAGAGATATGAGCAGATGAGGGATCATCTCATAGTCCATCATCCCGTATACGGAAATTACCCCCTTGGGTATTACAAGAGGAAGCTTGACGACCTGCGGAACATGTGGATCAGCCCTTCACAGATGAGGGGATACCTACTAAAGCTCCCCAACCTCCAACTAAAGATGTGCGAGAAGGTAGGGAAACCTCCGGCGATCTAGGACGAAGAAACGTTACGAAGCGCCTACTTGGATGCGCTCCCAGCCCGACTAGTTCATCCGGTGGTGGCCAACGAGGATCTCAATAAGCTAACGCTGGAGCAGCTCCAGGCTCGTGCAGAAGCCTTCATCCTGGGGAAACAGTTACACGAGCGGAGAGCCGGGCACAGCAATAAGATGGCTACACCACCAAGTGTGCTGGTCACAGCCCGCGCGGGGCAGGAAGATGATCCAGGTGTTATTACTGCGGTGCTGACGACCACTGGGCGAGGGATTGTCCGCGGCGTAATTCACGTATGGGGCAACGGCGCTTAGACAAAGGAGAGTGCAGGATTTGCAGACAAAATTTCATGGACCGCAGATTGTGAGCCGGCTTTCCAGAAGTTAAAAGAAGAATGCTGTCCGCCCTCTTGCTACATCACCCGATACCTGACTTACCGTATATCACTGATTGCGACGCTTCTGTACAAGTATGGGGCGACGTGTTACAACAGCATTTACCAGGGGAAGCTTCACCGCGAATCAACACGTACGCCGTAGTGATTCACCGCCAAGCACAGTAAAGGCGTAAGAAGAACAACTCTTCCCCTTTCTCTCTTCGAGCTTGTCCTCCCTCGTTCTCTCCCCCGCTCCCATCTCTTCCGAGCGTCACCGGGGAGGAGCCGGATACTCGCGGCTCTTAGCCTCGAAGGGGCTATCAGAATCCCCTCCCGCTTGATTTGGCAACGTCGCGTGTTGCCGACCTGTATTCCCCTCAGCCGTGCGCCTTTCTCTTCTGTCCGCGACTGAGCCACTGAGGCAGATGCATAATCCGGAAATATCTTGTCCAACGCTGGGCTTCTCCTCCACAACTCTCCTTTCTCCCATGGCGCACCCGGGCTTCGGTAGAGCGCATCTACGTGGGCCTGCTGACTCCCCCTACGATGTCCAAGTACAAAATCAAACTCCTGCAACCCCAAGGCCCACCGAGCCAGGAGCCCTTTCTTGGCTGCTTGCAGCCATCTCAGGGATCCGTGATCTGTCCGCTCGGTGCACTGTTGTCCCAGAATATACCCCCGGAATTCCTCCAGACTGTAGATCACGGCTAGCGCCTCTAATTCCGTAGTGGACCACTTCTTCTCTGCTGCGGTAAAAACTTTACTGGCGTACGCTATGATTCGCGGTGAAGCTTCCCCTGGTAAGTGCTGTTGTAACACGGCCCCCCATTCTTGTACAGAAGCGTCGCAGTCGATGATATACGGTAAGTCAGGTATCGGGTGATGTAGCAAGGGGGCGGACAGCAGTTCTTCTAACTTCTGGAAAGCCCGCTCACAATCTTCGGTCCATGAAATTTTGTTCTGCGCCACTTGAGCGTAGAGGGGGCCGGCGATCTGTGAAAAACCTTGGATGAATTTGCGGCAGTACCCTGCCAGGCCCAGGAAACGTGGCAGTTCTCGGATGGTCTGCGGT
>NW_027153537.1:2232-2584 GCF_002600585.1 Cystoisospora suis
AAGCCGCTTTCGTTGACGACATGCCCCAAGTACACGAGTTCCGGCAGTGCTAATCTGCACTTCTTCGGGTTCAGTTTGATGATGGCTGCCCGAAATCTCTCGAATACGACGCGGAGCCTGCACAAATGTCCGTCAAACTCCTTCGAGAAAATAATGATGGCCTCAAGAGACACCAGCGCTTTCGTCCACTTAAGTTCCCCCAACACAGTGTCCATCAGGCGCTGAAACGTTGCCGGGGCGTTACATAGACCGAACGGCATAACATTAAACTCGTACAGGCGTGCGTGGGTGGTTTTCTTTTTGTCTTCCACCGCCACGGGTATCTGCCAGTACCCCGCGGCCATATCCAACG
>NW_027153538.1:0-687 GCF_002600585.1 Cystoisospora suis
CGAAGTCCGCTAGTTGGGGCAGCCTCAACGCTGTGTCAAACGAGACACCTGCCGCCTTCTAGCTCTTATGTGGAATCTTGCTTTCAACCCAAAAAGAAACCCAGGGTGTTACGCGCCTGGGGGTAACTGCACCGGCTGCACTGGGAGAGCGGCATCAGACGGTGCACGCTCGCAGTCATCGCCGGGTTGCGCGTACCGATCCGGTGCCCGTGCCTCTTCGTGGGACGTCTCTGTGTCTTCGTGGACGCAGGGGACTCCAGGAGTCCAGTCGCTATGCATTCTCGCCGGCATCTACGGGCTCTCAACGTCGCCCCATTCCTTGCAGCCGAGCAACACAGAAGGACGACCTCCAAACTCACCTGGACTGTGCCCGAGCCCACTGTTCGCCTCAACGGCACAAAAAAGATCATGACGTCACACGTGGGTTTCTGTCCGCCACGCGGGGAAACGGGATTACCAGGCTGTTTTCAACGAATTAAAATTTTTTTCCTACTCCACGAGTTAGTCCGAGCCCCGAAGTACGCACACAAGTAGCCCAACAACAGGTCACAACACGTACGCAGTAGTGATTCACCGCCAAGCACAGTAAAGGCGTAAGAAAAACAACTCTCCTCCTTTCTCTCTTCGAGCTTGTCCTCCGTCGCTCTCTCCCGCGCTCCCATCCCTTCCGAGCGTCACCGGGGAGGA
>NW_027153538.1:723-4007 GCF_002600585.1 Cystoisospora suis
CCCGCTTGATTTGGCAACGTCCCGTGTTGCCGACCTGTATTCCCCTCAGCCGTGCGCCGGATGTTACACGTTCGCTCCTCAAACCGCCCCTACGGGTATCCATCAGCGTCGCACCCATGACGCCTCACTAGTGCACGCCTCCTCTACGACCACTCGGGCTGCCACGTTAGGTCAGTCACTGAGTGTCTCTCCTCCGACTACTCATGCTGCCGCTATGGGCTAGTCGATGAGTGTCACTTCCTCGGCTACTCGCGCTGCCATGATGGGTCAGTCGATGAGCGTCACTTCCTCGACGACTCACGCTGCCACGATGGGTCAGTCACTGAGTGCCACTTCCTCGACTACTCACGCTGCCACACTGGGTCAGTCGATGAGCGTCACTTCCTCGACTACTCACGCTGTGAGCGAAGGAGTCGTTTGACTCTCGTCCGCGCGATGATCGCTCTCTTGCACAGTCGGCTTAGCTTTCGGCAGGTAGAGGTCGGTAAAGTATGGATCGGGGCCAACATATGGTGTTAAAATGGAAGGAGTGAATCTCCGTAGGAGACGATAGCTCAGTCTCCGCACGACCCCTGACTGCAGAGCTAGTACATCATAGAACGCACCTTCCTTATGAGAGGCTATCACCCGATGAGGGCCACTGTATCTTGCGGCGAGTTTGGAAAATCCCCGTATACGGTCAGCTTTTGTGAACTGTACTAGGGCTGGGTCCCCCGGATTAAGCTTGCCTAGCTGGCTTTCTACCCTCCCATGGTCAAGTCGTTGATTCAGCTTATCGAATAGTTTACTCCCTAACTTTTTCAGGTACTCGAACCTTTCCACTAGTGGCAGAGGTGCTACCGATTTGACATCATGGAACTTGCGATCTATCGGAAGAACCGGATCTAGACCATACAGAACATAGTAAAGAGAAAGACCCGTGGCTTAATGAGGATTTGCCCGGTAGGCACAAGCCACGGCGGAACAGTAAACTCGCCCCCTTTCTCAATAAGCAGGCATGCTAGAGAATTACCTACTCTTTTCATGAAATTTTCTACTATCTCGTTGGCCTGAGGGTTGTAGGGGGGGACACGCAGTTTACGAATTCTCCAGCGAAAGGCGAGCTCTTGGATTAAATGAGAATCGAACACCGTGGCGTTGTCTGTCAACAACGCAGCGGGGCACCCATATTGACATATCAGTCTATGGGGAACTATCGCAGTCGCTACGATCTCCGCCGTAATGCCACCAATAGGTACAATCTCAGGCCACTTTGAAAAGTGGTCTATCATGACTAGAATGTATATATTTCCTTTGCTCGTCGGGCTTAACGGCCCTTAAGCGCCTAGTGCCCAAGTATGAAACAATCCTGGCTTAGGGAGTGGTGTGGGTCTCTCCGGGGCTAAGCGTTGATGCGGATTCCGAGATTTCCTTCTAGCGCAAGACAGACACCCCTCCAGTACTCTTTGTATATCCTCCCTCATAGCCGACCAGGCATAGCGGCGGCTCAGCTGCCCGTGCACCTTTTCTGTACCGAGATGCGCCCCAAATGGTCCCACATGATACGCAGGGATGAGGTGATTGCGAAGGGCCCGCGGCACGATGATTCGAATAGTGTTGTTGGCCCCTTGCTTATACAATATGCCTTCATGAACTAAATACTGACCTCTCAGGAATCTTGGAAATAGATGCCACCAGCGTGGGGCCAAGAGGTCGTCACCCGTACGAATGGCCTTCACAAGCGCTCGGCTCTCGTTATCTCGTTGTTGCTCTGTTACGATGTCTGAACTCGTCCTGTCCCGCAAAGGCCAGCTCCGCTGTTTCTCTTCTGTCCGCGGCGCACTGAGGCAAATGCGTAATCCGGAAATATCTTGTCCAATGCTGGGCTTCTCCTCCACAACTCTCCTTTCTCCCTTGGCGCACCCGGGCTTCGGTAGAGCGCATCTACGTGGGCCTGCTGACTCCCCCTACGATGTCCAAGTACAAAATCAAACTCCTGCAACCCCAAGGCCCACCGAGCCAGGAGCCCTTTCTTGGCTGCTTGCAGCCATCTCAGGGATCCGTGATCTGTCCGCTCGGTGCACTGTTGTCCCAGAGTATACCCCCGGAATTCCTCCAGACTGTAGATCACGGCTAGCGCCTCTAATTCCGTAGTGGACCACTTCTTCTCCGCTGCGGTGAAGACTTTACTGGCGTACGCTATGATTCGTGGTGAAGCTTCCCCTGGTAAGTGCTGTTGTAACACGCCCCCCCATTCTTGTACAGAAGCGTCGCAATCGATGATACACGGTAAGTCAGGTATTGGGTGATGTAGCAAGGGGGCGGACAGCAATTCTTCTTTTAACTTCTGGAAAGCCCGCTCACAATCTCCGGTCCATGAAATTTGTTCTGCGCCACTTGAGCGTAGAGGGGGGCGGCGGTCTGTGAAAAACCTTGGATGAATTTGCGGCAGTACCCTGCCAGGCCCAGGAAACGTTGCAGTTCTCGGATGGTCTGCGGTNNAAGCCGCTTTCGTTGACGACATGTCCCAAGTACACGAGTTCCGGCAGTGCTAATCTGCTCTTCCTCGGGTTCAGTTTGATGTTGGCTGCCCGAAATATCTCGAATACGACGCGGAGCCTGCACAGGTGCCCGTCAAACTCCTTCGAGAAAGTAATGACGTCCTCAAGATACACCAGCGCTTTCGTCCACTTAAGTTCCCCCAACACAGTGTCCATCAGAAGCTGAAACGTTGCCGGGGCGTTACATAGACCGAACGGCATAACATTAAACTCGTACAGGCCTGCATGGGTGGTTTTCTTTTTGTCTTCCGCCGCTACGGGTATCTGCCGGTACCCCGCGGCCATATCCAACGTGGAAAAGCAGGTGGACCCTTGTAATGCAGCGAGCATGTCATCTATTCGCGGTAATGGGTAAACATCTTCAACAGTCAACTTATTCAGTTTCGTGTAGTTGTCGCAGAACCTCCACCCTCCATCCTTCTTGGGTACTAGAACGACGGCACGTGACAGATAGGGAGTCGCTTGGATCTATGATGCCTTGTTTTTGCATTTTCTGGCTCTCCGCGGCCACAATCTTCCTCTCAGCAAGCGACTGATGGGAGGGCGCCGTGCAACAGGGCTTCGCATTCTCCGTAGGTATAGCAGCCTCTACTCTCGCGATTCGGGTAGGTGGATGTCAGAGCTTGTACTCTGACCCGGAAAGTGACCACCTGTCAGCGCGGTTGCCCAGACATGAGAATATTCACTTAGTAACACCTTAGTATTTTTTCAAGGGCCGACGACTTAGCGACTCGTGCCCTATAG
>NW_027153539.1:0-14059 GCF_002600585.1 Cystoisospora suis
CTACTACAGGTGGCGGGGGGGGAGAGCTAAACAATCCTTTTCCTGCAGGTGGCGCACAGCAGCAAGGAGACTTGAAAAATGAGACACTCAAACCTGTAAGGGAGATTGCCTTAAACATCATCATTCTCGAAATCCTAATCCTCGTCATAAGAAGATTCTTCTTCTCGACACATCACCCAGAAAGAAAGAGAAGAGACAAAGAAATACGAGGAGAATACATGTGTTTTGACTTCAGACGTAGCTTTGTCTCATGCTGCTCGTCTCTTATCTGTGTAGATATAGATAGACTATTCATCCAGCTATCCATCTATATATGTATATGTATGTGTGTATGTCTCTATAGACATGTATGTATGGATGATGGATTGAGTTTATACCTGGCAGTGAAGGGGGAGGGAGAAGTTGCACCCCAACGGGTCTATATATACAGATATATATATATACATATACAGATATATATATATATATATATATGTATATAGATAGAGAGATGGCTGATAGGTAGTTCCGTATACATGGGGGTTGTGTTTAGAGAGATAGAGGAGGGAGGGATATCTACACTTTGTTGTATCTTTTACATCTCAGTAGAGAAAGAGAAAGAAAAAAAGAAAAGAAAGAGCTGTGTTGATTAGGAGAGATAAGGGTTCCTCTATTACTAGTAGTAGTATATGCGTGCAGTAGGGCGTACGTGTTGTGGTATACTTGTCAAACTCATTCGTTCCTTCATTCATTGGTTGATACTTTGTCTCTCTTTCTTTTGATTCTCTCTTTCATCTTTCTTCGCCTACTTTTTCTTCTTTTGCTGATAGGTCGTTTTCGTGTTCTGCTTATGAGAGAAAGCTCTTCTTCTTGACTCGACCTTCCTCTAGAGTGCAGCGGGATGTCTTCTTCTCCCTTTTATTTCTTCTTCATCTTGTTGAAGGGTTCTCTTTATCTGTCTTTCCGTTTCTTCTTCTTTTCTTCATGCTGCTCTTCTTCATTCTCCTACCTCTCTCGACACTTTCAACTTCTCTCCTCTCTCGAAAGATGAACATAAACAACCTTTCTTTCTTTCTTTTCTTTCTTTCTTTCTTTGTTTTCTTTCTTCTTCGTGATCTTTATCATCTTTTTCTTTGCTTCGTTTTCTTAATCATCCTCGTCCTCCTCCGTCTCGTGTCTCAGGTGTATGTACACCTCGTTATCTATGAATATATGCATGCACATGCATGTATGTGAATGTGTGTGTGTGTGCTCTTATTGTTGCTATTATTCCTGTAGTATTACAATAAGATAGCCATGCGTGGGAGGAAGCTGAAGGCTTTCGATCAACCTAGAAATCGTAAGACTAAAGAAGGCAAAAAGAAACACACAGTCTCGCATTCATTCATTCGTTCATAGATGGAGTCTTACGATAATCTGCCTAACTTCATTTTGTCTCTTCGAAAAAGAAGAAGAAGAAGAAAAAAGAGTGGAAGGATCTGTTTCAGTCATGATGCTTTCTCCTCACTTCTTCTTCATTCTCTCTTCTTTCTTTCTTTCTTTCTTTTTCTCTCTTTTTAAGTCTTCAAGAATCGCATCACAATACACCTCACGTGGATGAACGTCCTCTTCTTCTTCCTCTTTCTACAATAGTAGTAGTAGTAATAGGAGAAGTAGTAGTAGTACTACTATTCATACTACTACTACTAGGACTTCTACTCCTAGTAGTAGTAGTAGTAGCCCTAGTATGACTACACCTAGTGGCCATGCTGTTGTCCTTCCTCATCTTCATCGTCAGAATACGGCGCTTCCTTCCTTCTCCCTCCCTTCATTCGTTACATACAAATATCGATAGATAGCTTCATAGATATATCTATGTATCTCTATATATGTATATATACTGTCTCTACATGTGTATATATATGTGTGGGGTGGCGCAGGGGATTAGAAGACATGCATTCTCAGCCTTCCTGCAGCAGTTGCTCCTTTTCACGTGAAAGGTGACTCTGAAGAATCTCTAGAGATAGATAGATTAAAGATAGATAGATAGATAGATAGATTAAAGAAAGATAGATAGGTGAAGATTTTGTAGAAGAGTGTAGAATGATGGGTAGTAGTAGTAGTGGTAGTTGCAGTGTATATACATCAGTATCATCGTCAGGTACAGCTTAGTCAGTTGCCTCTATTCTTATCGTCACTGCTAATACGAGTAGTGCTGAACTTTCCTTCTTTTTCTTTCTCTTCTTCTATTTCTAAAGGGGGAAGAACCTCCAAAAAGTTAGAAAGGTCTCTCTCTCACACACATACAAGATCTTTTTCCATTCAACTCTCTCTCTTTCTCTTTTCTTTCTCTTTTTCTTTCTTTCTTTTTGTCTATCACCTTGTGACTTTTGGGGGTGTGTAGATTCTTGGCTCTTCTTCTTCTTGTTGTTCTTTTTATTCTTTTCGTAGCGTTGGATATATCGAGTATGCCGGAGTCGAGGCTCCTTCGATTTGCGAGGAACTTTCCCTACGAGTTTGCCGCCTTTAATCAGAAATTCCTTACACGCGTCTACCCCGCAGGTAAAGACAAAAAGAAGAACAAGAAGAAGAAAAGAGAAAGAGAAAGAAGAAGAAAAGAGAAAGAAGAAGAAGAGAAGAAAGAAGAGGAGGAGGAAATGTAGAAGGTTTGCTTTTTATCTTACCGCCGACCCGCTCTCTTCTTTTGGATCTTTCTTCTTCTTCTTATTTGTATTCTTCAATAGACATACTTTCGCTCTCTCATCATTCTTATCAGATATATATTATATAGATTTGTGTGTCTTTCTGTCTTTTTCCATTCTTTCTTTTTTCGCATGTCTATCGCATGAGCAACGCGTTTCTTTTGTTCTTCTTCACGTGCATGCATGCGCGCCCACCACTTTCTACCTTTCGTGGTTCGATCTCTTTTCGTCTTCTTCATCTTTCACTCGTTCATAAGAGCGATACTAGAGGGAATTTTCAATGAGAACTTCTACGAGGTAGGAAATCTGGCCTGTCAAAACGTCTTCTTCTTGTTAATTTGAGATAGGTAGAGAGATAGAAAGAATAGAGATAGGTCGATAGAGAGATAGATAGACAGACTAACGTAAACTGAGAGAGAGAGAATTCGGTAGATCAAAGACAGATAGGAGGGGCAGGCATTCATGGAATTCGAGAGAAAACTTTGTCCCGTCAATCGTATAGAGAATAAGTGTCCTCCGCTTATCTACCCATCTATGTATCTTCAATCTATCATCTTTCTCTCTCTCTCCATCTATCTTTAGTCTACCTCTATCCATGCATATATAGATATAGATAGACACGTGTCAACAGATGTCTATCGGCACGTCTTTATCCAGGGTAGATAGGTATGGGTGATCGGTGTGGGTATATGTTGTATGAATAGAGGGGAGATTGGAGATAGAGAGGAGGCCTGTTTCTCTCTCTCTTCTTCTTGTATTCTTTGTCTAGCTGTCTGATATGTCTTCTTTCTCTCCATGTCTGGCTTCTTCTTCTCTCTTCTTCTTCTCCTCTTCGTCTTCTTCTTTTTCTTTTCGTCTTCGTTGGAGAGACAGTGCGTGTGTCTGTCTTTGCTTCTTCTTCTTGTGCTTGTGTAGGGACAAGGTTGGCGAGTAGTAATTTTTCTCCAGTCATTCCGTGGCTCTTTGGATCGCAAATTGTCGCCTTAAATCTCCAGTCTCTAGGCAACCCAACGATTCTTAATGAAGGAAGGTATCAGCCATACGAAAAAGAAAGAAAGAAAGAAACAAGAGGCAGAAGAAAAAGAAAAAGAAGATGATGAGGACGTTGCATCGTTCTTTCCCTCTGTCATGCCCTTCTTTCTTTCCTTCCTTATTTCTTTCGCCTGACGTGCAGCTCCATTTTACTTCTTCTTTTGCTCCATGAATGAGAGGTTTCGTATGGATTCTCCCCTTCTGTCTCTGCCTTTTCTTCATGCTACAGGAGGTCCTGGTGTATGTACACCCATCGGAGAGATACATACACAGGCACAAACCCTAAACATATAAAGAAAAAAAGAAGTTCCAATATATATATATATGTGATATACATATACCCAGAGATAGGTTGATAGATCTAGAGAGATGTGTCTTTGTATAGACGATGAGGTATATATGGATGGATGACATAGTATTCTTGTGTGCTGTATGGAATCTATCTCCTGGAAGAGAGAGAAGTCACTTCCCCTCCTTCTTCTGTCTATTTTCTCTTCGTTACTTTTCTCTCTCTCTCTCTTTTTCTCGAGAAAGGCCTTTCACTTTCTTCCTCTCTCCCATTCCTCTGTCTCTCTTTTTCTGTTGTATCTCTCTCTTTCTCTCTCTGTCTCCCTCCGTCTTTCTCTCTGTCTCTGTATCTTCTTTCTGTCTGGCTGTTCCTCTCTCTCTTTCGGTTTATCTGTCTTTGTGTGTCTTGCAGATTTTTGGAGAACGGCGGGGCGTCGAGTGGATATGTTTTGAAGCCGTCGATTCTTCGATTGCCTTCGAAGCCTTTCATTCCCACCTCTCCACATCTTGTCGATCCTTTCAACTTCTTACATTCTCCTTGTGGCACTTCTTCTTCTTCACGTCTCGATTCTGAAGAGTCTCCAAGACGCCCCCACCCGCCTGGCGATGATAGGCCCATACATCTCACGATCAAGGTAGTCAAAGAAAGAAACAAAGAAAGAAAAAGAAAGAAAGAGAAAGAAAGAAAGAAGGCACGAAACAAGCTTCTTTTCCTGTCCCTCTCTTTCTTTCCGTATCTCTATCTTTGTATCTATTCTTCTTTCTTCTGTCTGGGGAAGGTCTTTTCTGAGAGACTTCTTCCTAGTGTATGGATGCCTGTTGTGTCTCTATCTTATCTTAAGAGAAGGAGAAGAAGAAGAAGAAGAGAGATCTCTTGTCTTTAGAGTGTGCTTCTTTTCCTTCTTCTTCTTCTTGTCTTCTTCATTAGTAGACTCCTTTCTTCAACTCTCGGCCACTTTCGCTTCTCATGAGAAGGTAACTCTAAACAGGAAGAAGAAGAATGTTGTGCGGTCTCTTTTTAGAGTTTTCTTCTGAAGATCAAGAAAGATGTGAATCATAGATAGCATTCCAAAGATGAAGAAGAAAAAGAAAAGAAAGAGATTGACGTTCTGTCTGTCTTTTTCTCTCTTCTTCAGAAGGGACGGCTGGGGTGGGTGTACATACACCTCACCAAACCTCTCTGCGACCCGTTTTTCTTTCTTTTTCTTTTTTTTCTTTCTTTTCTCTTTGTAGATTTTGTCGGCTCATCAGTTACCTCGGCCTTTGCCGGATGCGTGGAAGAAGGGATCCTCTACCATGCAAAAGTTTACAAATCGAAAGAAGAGGGGTTCTTCCTCTTCTTCCTCAGATCTCTCCTGTCCCTTTGTATCCGTCTCTCTACACGGCATTAAAGGTAAGAAAAGACCTCCCAACTCCTCATCCGTCTATCTCTGTCTCTTACGTGTCTCTCTATCTTTAGTCGATCTGTCTACGTATCTCTCTCTCTTTAATCAGTTTATCTTTCTTTCTTCTTGCCTTTCTCCCTTTTTTCGCTTCATCTTTCACTTTCACACTTTTCTCCCGACTAGAGAAGGAAATACTTGTTCATGGGGGATGTACAGCATCACTCTTATCGAGAAAAGATGGTCGTTCGAAATCTTCGCGGATTGATAGGAGGCGAAAGAGTTCAACTCCCCAAAGGCTCTATGTAGAGACATCGATATATGCATGCATGCATGCATGATGCTTATCACCATGTGTGTGCTGTATGTACACCCCAGTATGTGTGGATAGATAGATTTTGCCTTTCTGTTTTTTGTACTTTTCGTTTCTCACTATAAAGAGGATACACGTGCTTTCAGAACTCCCACGGTCATGAACAATGGCTTCAATCCAAGGTAAGTCTGCTGCTTTCTTTCTCTTCTTCTATCTCTTTCTCTTCTTTTTTCTTCACCTTGTCTTCTTTTTCCATCCTTAACAGAGACAGCATTCATCGCATCTTCCATGTATGTCCTGGCGCGGTGACATTCGGTTTAGCAGCCTCTGCACCTTAAGATTTTCTTCTTCTGCCCTTGTTTCATATTTGACAATTTCCACCGCTCTTGGCTCTCCTTCTTCCATGCCTCTTCTCTCTATAATCCAAATTTGTTTCTCTCTCTCTCTCTCTATATATATATATATGTATATGCATCTTTGAGTATATAGAGAGGTAGCTAGATTAAAGACGGGTGGATAGATTTAAGATAGACGTAAGATGAAAGATAGGTGTACTTCTATCGTATGTCTGTCCGCGTGTATAGAGAGTAGGTTGCTTATTCAGGGGTGGAGATGTATAGACGTTTTCTGTATTATGCAGAAATTGCATATAGCATGTATCCTCTATAAAGGTCTGTGTGTCTCTGTATCTACACCTCCAAATCGAGCTAGTTGCTGTTGCATTCCTTCTCTCTCTCTCTCTAATGATCTGTATCGTACATACTTCATGAAAGACCTTCTCCTCGGCGTGAAAGCACATGGGGATTCCCGTATACACTTGACATCCTCTTCTTGCCGTATATACATCTCTCTATCTAGACACATGTATATATGTACATTAATGTATATGCCTCCATGTATGAGAACTTGTGTCTATACATATGTATGTACTGACTGAATATCGGAGAGAAGTCTTTCTTTCTTAGTTTCTCTTATCTTTCTTTCCATGAGAGGCTCCCTCCTGTCTCCACGCCCTGTGGAAGCATACATACACACCTCCACCACACTTTTGTCTCTCCCCCTCAACTCCCTCATCGTCTCCTTCTCTTCTTCTTCTTCATTCTCTGTCTCCCTATCTCTAATCTACCTCTCTACTCACCTGTCTATTTCAATCTTTCATCCTCCTGTCTTTTTCTTCTTTCTTTCTTTCTGTCTTTCTTTGTTTCTGTTGCGTTGTAGGTGGTCGTGTGGGGAATCTACATTTGAGTGTTTTGTCTACTTTCCGTCTTTATGTCTAATTCTGTTCAAAGTCAAGTCAGCCGATTCAGTACGAAGCGAATTCCTAGCCGCAGCGGCCTTTCCTCTCCACGCTATACGACAAGGGTATGCACCCCGATCTCTCTTTTGTCTGTCTGTCTATCTATCTACCTATCTCTCTTTAATCTATGTATGTCTCTTCAATATGTGTCTCTGTGGATCTTCAGTCTGTCTCACTATCTATCTATCTGTCTTCAGTCGATCTGTTTCAAACGTTAAAAGACACGCGTTCATATAGACACATAGGGAAAGAGAGAGGGAGAGAGAGAGAGGTGTATGCTTAGACATAGATCTCTTTCTAGATTCAAGATAGGAAGACGTAAAGGCAGTTTCTTTGTAGGAGCAGTAGAAGTAGTAGTAGTAGGAGTTAGGTGGGGTCTCAGGCGAGACAGAGTCACTACAGCAAAGAGCTCGCAGAGTTGATAGAAGAGTAGAGAGATAGATACTACATCTACTAATGGATCTCCCCATCTCTAAACTTGCATGCGTTGCAAGGGAAACTACACAGGCAAATTGAATAAGACATGTTTTCTCTATCTATCTCCATCTCTCTCACAGTAGAACGAAGAGGAGTCAAGATTGCAACACGTATCTAAAGAGAGAGAAAGAGTGACAGATAGAGACTTATTTTGGAGAGAGAACACACAATGAAAGAGAGAAAGATAGAGAGAGAGAGATGAGTGAAGATGCTTCTTTTCTCTCGTTGGTCCTAGTGGACTTGTTGTGTATTGCTTATCTATGTAGGGGGGTGTTTGCATGCGTTTAATTCTCTCTCTTGTCTGGGGATAGATTTCTGAGGGTGTTTTTTGTGGGTCTGTCATTCCATTTGGGAAGACTCTAGCTCTTTTCTTTCTAGAAAAGCTTACGACATCTCCTGTATCCTGAACTTCTTCTTCATACATCTCCTTCTATCTCTATGGACGTATATACAGAGTGATAGAGATAGAGGTATTATAGATGGAGATATCCGCCATCTTTGTTTCGCCTTTTCTCCTCAAAAGAGAGTGTAGTGTCACACACCTCTGTAGGTGGCATATACACATATACACCCTACATGTACTTCTTCTCCATACATAAAGGCATACACACATCTTCATACATATTTGTACATACATATACCTGTCGTATTCATCCAGACATCAAAAGCATACGGCCTACGAGAGACTAGAGGAAATGTAAGAAGACTCTAGCAAGAAACGAATGACTCAGTCAAACACATACATACACTGCAACATGTAGAGACATACAGATGTATGGATATATATATATATGTATATATGTATATATAGTGTATCGGCATCTTTCATTTGTGTGTAAATGGTTGGATTCCTTTTGAATGTGTCTTTCTCTGTTTTTTCTTTTCTTTTCTTTTCTTTCTCTCTTTCTTTTTATGTGTGTTTTTTTTCTTCTTCTTCTTCTTGTCTTGTGTTGTGTGCTAGGGTCCGTTGGATATCTTTATTCGATTCAAAGTTTCGCATGCTAAGATGGTCTGGACTGTTGGTCTACTGCCGAATTGTTTCTCTCGATACACATCGTCATTCTCAGCACCCCGTGAGAGAAGTCTCAAAGAACAATTTAAAACTCACCTCTGCCTCTTCTCTGTACAAATCTCCTCCCCCTCCTCCTCCTTCTTCTCTTCCTTCTCTTCTTCTTCAGCAGGGGACGGCGAGTAGCAAGTGCGGGGGTTCGAGCCGCGGCAGTAGTGGTAGGGGTGGGAGTCATTTGCTCTCTTCTCAGAAAAAGGACCCTACCGCGAATTCTCAGCAGAAGACCAAGAAGAAGAAGAAGAAGGATGATAATGATGCTGTATCGACAGGAGCTTCTCTTTCGTCTTCTTCTTCTTATCTTGCGAGGGCGGGAGGAGAGAAGGGGAGTGGGGAGAACGAGGCGATAGTTGCCTATAGTAGTAGTCATAGTAGGGACAATTCATCTAGTCTCTATACGGATAGGAGAAGGAGAAGTTTCCAGCATGACGAGGAGGATGACAAGAAGAAGAAGAAGAGTCAAGATGATGGCGGTGACGTTGCAGGAGATAGTCGGAGTTCTTCTTCTTCTTTTTCTTCTTCCAGAACGAAAGAGGAAGAAGAAGAATGAAGAGTCGCTGACATGCCTAGACAAACCGATCCATTTTATGTAAGTGAGGAAGCGCCTCTAGTCTTTCTCTTTCTTTCTCTTCTATCTTGACTGACGCGCCTCTCTAAACACTCTTCTCTATGTATCTGCATTTCTCTCTCTACAAATAGATATAGATATATAGATATGGATATATAGATATAGATATAGAGAGATATGTTTATGCATATGTATGTGTGTATCTATCATGTGCATGGGATTCGTTAAAAATCTATGTCTCGTTGACTATGGAGCTGAAGACGTGAAGGTGTTGTGGTGTATATACACCTCATGATTGTTTTCTTGCTATTTCGTATGGTTCTTCTTCTGGTCTTTTTTTTTTCTCTCTCTCTTTTCCTTGCAGGCCGTCGGTCTCCATCAAAAGAGAAGATTAACGACCCTCGTGCTGACAAAGAGGTCCCTACCCCTCTCTAACTCTTTCATATTCTCGCCTTTATCAGCTCTTCTGTCCTTTTTTTCTTCGCTCTTTTCATCGACATAAACTTCTTCTTCTCCCTCTCTTTCTTTTCTCTGAAATATCGAGAAAAAGTGTACCCTGTCTCTTTTACCTTTCTTGACGCAGGCTCTATTCCACTCGTCTTCTCCCTTTAGCCTCACCTCAGTGCCAGCAGACATGCAGACACACGCATTAACATAGATAGAATTAAGATAGATAGATAGATAGGTTGAAGATAGATTAAAGATAGATATATGGAGATAAGTACAACGGAGATAGACCGATAGACAAGAGATTGACGGCAGGTAGATAGATCGGTAGAAGAAAGATAGATGGAGTGAGTCCTCAGTAGACTTCCTGTGCTTGTCTTTCTCTCTCTCTCGTCCTGAAGAAAGGAAGGGACCGCCCCGTTGCCAGTCCAATTCGATTCTCCCACTCATTTAGCTATATAGAGAGATCAAAGATAGATAGATAGACAGATCAAAGATAGAAAGATAGATTAAAGATAGATAGGTAGATGGATAGATCAAAGATCGATTGAATGAAACTTAGCGATGAAAGCGTTGACACACGCCGTACATCTACAGAAGGTTAGGTATGTATCCTCTATCATGCCGCTAATAGCTAATATGACTCCTGGCTAGCTAGCTAGCTAGGCACAAACCAGCTTGTTCTTTTTTAGATTGAAATACATCGCTGAGGAGAGAAGAGGATTAGGTCAGCAGCAGCCCTTTGATCGAGATGTCTTTGCGGGAAGTCCAAAGAGGAAGATAGAAGAGATAGATACCTCTCAGTCTCTAAGTCATCTATCTTCTACCTATATACTCAGACATATAATGTGTAGACGTGTCTAGTCATTCCTTTCGTATCTCTTCCCCCCTCGCTCGTGAATTTTCCGTTTCTTCACTCGAAGAGGAAGAAAGATTTCTCTCTTCCACAATTCCTCCTTTCTTCCTAACCTCGTCAGAGGTCTTTAGAGAAGGAAAGAAGAGAGAAAGAAGGAAAGAAAAGAAGAGGAAATTTTACCAAAAAGTATTGCGAACAACTTCGTCATGGAATTGGGAGACATTGTACGAACGCAAAACAAAGTCCCGAGGACGATCGGGGAGGAGAGACACCAAGGGGCGAGGCCTTCCAAGGAAGAAAAGAAATTCATGAACAAGAAACAAACTGACAAGAAAAAGAAAAAGAAGAAAGAAAATGGGACTCCCCCCTTCATCGGAAAGACACGAAAGAGAGATACACCACGAGAAGGACCTTTCTTCTTATTTCTCTCCTCTCGACCACCATCGATCGTTCATCTTCAATAAGTGACTAGAAGGGCGGGCCGTTGAGCCATCCGTCGAATCATTCATTAACTACTCTCTCTTTTCTTCTGCTTTGTCCGGGGTGTATCGACACTACCCATACAAACGCATGCATGTTACTCTGCATGCAAGGGACACCAATAAGAAGAAGAATGAAAAGACTTCCTTCCTTACACTAACTAGGACTACTACTACTAGTACTACTAAGAATCTATCTATCCGGATAGAAACTTCCTCTCCGTCCCTTGTCCTCTCTTTAGACACGAATTACTATCGAACCCCTAGCTCGATAAAAGTCTTTTTACGTACTCTTCAAAAGACAATCTTTCTTCTTTTCTTCTCCTCTTCTCGACAAAGTCTCTTTCTTTCAGCACGGCTCTAAAGAAAGAGGAAAGTCAATTGGTCTCTCTTCTTGCTCTTTTCCTCTTCTACATTCATCACGAAAAAGAAGAACTTCACAAAGAAAGAAAAGAACGCTCGATCTAGACAATACCATCCACCCACACACACTATCTATCTAATTATCTATCTAGGATCGATCGATTGATTTGTCGATCTCTCTCTTGATCCATCAATCATATCTTTCCTCAGATGCATACAATGAAACGACAGAAGCACAAAAAGATGAAGAGAAGAAAGAAAAAGTTTCTTTACACCTCGCTTTCTCTTCTATTTCCGCTTCTTCTGCTTGGGGCACCTTCCCTATTATTGTTGCATGCAACAACATTTACATACACTTGAACCATACAAAGAAATTCCTACCCAATTAATCCCTCACTCAATATCTACACATCTGTATGTATATATCTATATACATATATACTTACATGAGTATATAAATACATATATATATATATATATATATCTGTATACATATATATTTATATACTCAGTGTTTATATATATATATATATATATACATGTTATGTACACATATGAGTGAAGATAGGAAGGTGAGTGATACTCGGGGTGATTGTCGTGAGGTGTATGTACACATGAAGATGTATGTGGAAGGAGAGAAAGAAAGAAAGACAAGAAAGAAAAAGAGAGAGGAAGAAAAATACCCAAGAGGCGAAAAAGAAAATAAACCTGATTGACTTCACATGAAAGAAAGCAAACCTCTTCTCTTACTTCTCTTACCCATTCTGCTCTTTCGACCAATCCACGGCTTACTCATTTTTCTTTATCTAGCTATCTTTCATCTCTCCATCTATCTAGACTTCTTTCTTTGCTCTGTCCCCTATGGTCAGAGATCTTCTTCCTTCCTTTTTTCTTCCTTTTCTTCTTCGTCTCTTCAACCTAAGCAAAGCTCCTTTCTTCACACGCTTCTGTCTTCCTCTTCTTTCGCTTATTCCACTAATATATATATGTGCACATATACAGAGAGAGAGATAGATCTATAGACGCACCTGTATAATTAGTAGCTTGGTAATCTCAACAAACCACATCTATACATAGATATATATATATATATTTATATATCCACATATACATATGCAAACGAGCTCTACGTATGCATACACAGAGAGATATGTATATCTCTTTCCTGTGAGGCACACAGGTGTATAGAACCTACATACTTCTCCCATGACACATGTATCTCTCTATCCCCCCCTCTCCTCTCTCTCGATTGTCTTCTCTTCTCTTCTCTTTCTCTATCCTTTCTTTCTTTCTTCCTATCCTTCTACCTTTCTGTCTTTCTCTCATTGGTCGTATCTCTTGACTACTTCCACATCTCTCTCTCTGTACACATACAACGTATCTCTATCTCTCTATCTCCTCTCTCTGTCATTATCATCATCTTGATCTTCTTCTCTCTCTTGACCTCCTCAAGAGGAGGAAGAAGAGAAGAGAAACCCCCCCTGACTAGAGTTCTTTTCACTCTCTTTTTCTTTCTTGTGCCCTTCTTTAACCGTTAGAAGCTGGAGATAGAAGACTCTTCCTTCTAGCTGACTCTTGAAGCGAATGAGATTCTGGGGCAAAAAGTTCGATGCGATGTATTGCACGAGGCTTGTTAAAATACTTCTTGTGCTTCGATTCTCCCCTCCTGCTTTACTTCGTATATCTGAAAGAACGACGCCGTTTCCTATAAGACGGGGAGACGGCCGTAGACCTGTTATGAGGGAGATCGACGCCTTCGCTTTCTTCTTTCTGATGAAGCTGAATCGAGTGTCTTGGGTGATATGTGTCGATACAACGACAATGGAATCTCCATCGAGCTGACGTGAAAAGAGAAGAGTCAAGGCCTGGTTGAGAATTGAACGTGGAGGGACAGCATATTCTCTCTTTCCATACGCAGACCGCGAAACTTCAACACGAAGAATAGCTACAGATGTCCTAAAAAGAAAGAAAGAAAGATGAGAGGAGGAAGAGGAGGAGGAGAAGAGGGAGATGAAAGAAGGTATGTGACGTAGAGAAAGGAGAGAGACGAGGAGACAGACAAGACATGAGACAGGGAGGGGTGTAAGAGAAAAAGAAAGAATAGAAAGATGAAGGAAAGCTAAGGAGTGGATAAGAATGAGAGTGAAGATGGAAGAAGAAAAAAGAAGAAAATCTCGAAGCGGCAAAAAGGAATGAAAGAAAGAGAGATTTAATTAATGAAATAAATTTTGTTGAAGATTTTGAATCGTTCCTTCGCTTCAAGAAGACCTTTACAGGAGAGCATGAGATCTTTATCTACTGAGATGCTATCTATCTATCTTTCATCTATCTATCTATCTATCTTTAATCTATCTGTCTATCTTTAATCTATCTATCTTTCTATCTCTAATCTATCTATCTATCTATTGATCTATAATATATCCATCTATATATCTTTATTCGACCATCATGACCTCCTGTACTTTCTTTCTTCGCTCCAAAGAAACACCTACACTAAACACATATATATATATATATATATATATACATATGTATATGGTTAGTCTACATGTTTCTTATATATGTATATATCTATCTATCTATATATATATAGGGAGAGAGAGAAAGAGATAGGGAGGTCGATGACTGCTAGGAGAAGATAGGGAGTAACCTTTATAGGGCATGTAGAGACAACATGTACGATGTATGACGTGACAGACCACGTGTATGTCTATCATCTATAGATAGATAGATAGATAGATAGATTAAAGATAGATAGATTAAAGATAGATAGATAGATTAAAGATAGATAGATTAAAGATAGATAGATAGATAGATTAAAGATAGATAGA
>NW_027153540.1:0-181 GCF_002600585.1 Cystoisospora suis
CCTGCTGGAGTTTGACGTCGTCTCTGTAGTTAAGGTGTACGTTGTGTATAGATGTCTGTATGTACGGAGAGAAGTGTACATACACTCCACAGCAAACACGAAGAGAGAAGTCTTTTTGGAGTGGAGAAAGAACTCCATCCGAAGCGAATACCATGAATACAGCATACATATAGATACATAT
>NW_027153540.1:329-9958 GCF_002600585.1 Cystoisospora suis
GAACAAGAAGAAAGAAGAAAGATGAGATAATAGAGAGACAGAGAGGCAGTCGTTACAGTACATGTATGCACTCGTATCGTTGCGTGAAGATTCGTAGGCATGCGTTGACGAATTTCTTTCTGTTGGTTTATCTACCTTCTTCCTATCTCCGATTGAGAAAGAGAATTTAAGAGAAGACAGAGACTGTGGGTATCAAGCCCATCCTCCCTTGCATCTTTCTTCNNACGAAGAAGAAGAAGAAAGCGAAGATGTAAAGATAGCTTTCATGAGGCTCTCGACTCTTTCTTCAAAGACAGGAACACGAGACAAGCAAGACGCTCCTCTCTCATTCATCGTCTTTCCTTCTTCTTTTTCTTCTCTCTTCTTTCTTCTTCTTTCTTTCTTCTTTATCTTCTGACTCTTCCTCTCTCTTTGATCATTCTCATCTTCATGGCTATAGTGTTCCTCTTCTTTCTCTTTCTCAACAGGAAGTAAAGCATTCGTATCGGAGATGCACGAAGGAGTGAGAGAGAAGGTCTTGAAGCTAGCTCCATTTCTCGCATAAGAGGAAAGATGGAAAGACGAGGAGGAGGAAGAAGAAGGAAGGAAAAAAGATTCTAGTGCGCTTAAGAAAGATGTAGAGAAATCTCCTTTATATCGGATGATTGCATTCGCTATCAAAGAGAGATAGCGACCGTCATGTCGATGGTAAGAAGAAGAAGTTGCTCTTCTTCGGGAATTTTCCCTCGCCTTAAGCAGTTGCCGTTGAATGACCCCTTCAAGGCTCTCAAACAAGATCGGTGCTAAAAAAGAAGAAGAGAGGGGAGAAGAAGAGAGGGGAGAAGAAGAGATAGAAGACGGAGAAGAGGATAGAGAGGAGGAAGGAGAAGGAGATGAGAGGAAAGAATCTGTACACAGAGATGTGGATGGAGAGGTCTTTCTTTGGGACAATCTGTTTCGATTTGCGTCGCTTTCACAGAGAGGACGAGTCACGTGAGACCCCTCAAGATTCCAGACGTGTTTAGTATGGGATTTCCCCATGAGAGAATCTTTAGGAGAGAAAGAAGAGGAGAGAGATTTCTTACATGAAGAAGAGGAAGAGAAGATGATCGAATAAGCATGAAGAAGCGTCGAAGAGACACAAAGAGGAAGTTCATGGCGCCGAAGAAGGGCCTTCCTTCCGAGGACATGAAGGAAATCCAAGAGCCTAGATTCAAATAAGAGAGCTCTCTTCATTTCTTTTTCCTTCTCTTCATTATTCTCCTTCTCTTTCTCCTTCCCGTTCACATCGCGACTATTCTCCTTCTTCTTCCTTTGGAATGTCTTCACAGACACCTTGTCTCCTTCTTCTTCTTCTTTATCATGCTCCCCATTCTTCTTCCTTTTCTTCGCCTCTCTCTCCTTTTCGCTCTCTTTATCCTTGTTCTCTCCCCTCTTCTTTTCCTCGATCTCCCACGAGAATCTCTTCTTTCTCTTCCACATAGACCTCTCAGGAGGAGTCATCTCTCGCGTTCCTTGTAGAGTGTCTCTTTCCTTTCTCTTCTTTCTTTTCTTCTTCTCCGTGTAGAAATCTCTTCCGTAGGGTGGAGATTGAAGAAGCACATGTCTATACAGCTGAACAGCTAGATGAGACGCATGCATGAGATCATCGATTGAGAAGAGCATCGATGCACTCGAGTCTCGAGATAGATAGAAGAGAAGAAGCGAAAAGAACTCTCGATTCTGACATCCCTCTCGATAGCCTTTCAGACCCAGTTGAAGAAACCGTTTTGCATGAATCTTTGGAGAAGGAAGAGACAACTCATCTCTATCTTTCATCTTACCTCTCGCTAACGTCTCTTCAAGAAATTCCTTCTCGTCATCATTCCTTGTACGTCTATCTCCATTTCTGTCTTTCTCTATCTCTTTGTGGGTCTTCTTCTTCTCGCTGCAAATCGCCGTTTCATCTGCTATATCGAAATAAGATTCGTTTCCCCTGCGTTTCTCAAAGACATCTCTTCTTTTCTCTTCCACATGGCTGGATAGACTTTTCTCTTCTTTCTCCTTCTCTTCTATATGTTCTTTCAGATTCCCTCGCTGTCTCTTGAAGCCGTTCATTTTCAGGAAGGTCTTTCTCTCTTTATCTTCCTTCTCATACTCTTTCATGTTTGGCAGCTCTTCTTCTGCGTCTTCTTGATCTTCAGATCTTATGGAGACTCGACTTTCTTTCTCAGCTGTATGTACACCTGAAGCTTGCAGTTCACTGCGATACTTCTCGACTAGGCTCAGTGGGGAAGAAGAGACAATTCCACACTTCTCACATCTCTTTAGAGAGAAATCTAGAGAGGTCTCTTCAAAGATCTTCTCTCCTTTCGATGAACGCTTTCTATCTAAAAAGACAGAGAAAGGAAAGAAAGAAGAAGAAGAAGCACATCTTGCAGAGCTGAAGAGAGAAGAGGGAGAGAGGTTCTGTCTACCACGAAGACCCGATGAATCTTGAGACATTTCCTCTGTTAAGATGGGTATGTTCTTTTCTTCTTCGGAGAGGGAAAGAGCATCGAGACTTCTTGAGGGGACAATCGATTCGCAAGAGTCTCTTGAAGAAGGAGAGAGATCTAGTAAACTTCTTTCTTCTTTCCTGGATAGCAGAAATGAATCTCCAGCACCAATACGGATCGCATGTGACACCTGCAAAGCAATCTCTAGAATATCTTCTTCTTCTTCTTTAGGACGATGAATTCTCTTCTCTTCTTCCTCTTCTTTTCTTTTCTCTTTCTTCTCTTTGAGGAACACTTCGGAGTCGATCGCTTCGTAGTCTTGGTGTATCTCCCGTTCCTCTCTTCTTCTTTTTCGTTCGCTCTCTTTGCTTCTTCTTCTTCTTTCTCTCTCTTTTCTTTTCCTTCCTTTTGCTTTCTCCGATGATATCTGAGACATATTTCGGCTTCTTCCCTTCTTTTCTTTTTCTTTTTCTTTAACTTCTATTGAATGGGAGTCGATAAGAAGTTGAGGTGAGGGAGATGTTCTTTCACGTCGAAAAAGAAGATCAGCGGCCATCGAAGCAGCAAGCTCGAGTGTATGTTCAGGTCCTCTCGGCAGGTGTATATACACCTCAGGTGTGAAAGAAGCATGCTGAGACGGAGTGTGTGAGGCATGAGGTAAAAGCTTCTCCGTAATCTTTTTGTGCTCTCCGCTCTCTTCAGTTCTCTCAAGAGACACATAAGAATGATTTACTTCATTAGGAAAGAAAGAAATGAAAGAAGGAGAACAACGAGGAGAACGAGAAGAAGAAAGAGGAGAAGAAGGTAGAATACAACAAGGTTGAGAAGATTTCGTCATACCCTGGGGTGTACATACACCTTGACTATCCCTTGCCCTCGGTATATCTTCTTCATGTTCGTGTTCTTTTTCTTCCTTCTTTCTCTTTTTCTTTCCTTCTTCTTCACTCCCTTCAAGTGAATTGAAGGAAGCTTTCTCAAGAAAAGGCGAGATAAAGAAGGCATGCAAAGATGAAGAGGGAGAGACAAACGACTTCTGTAGAGATCCAATTTCTCTCAAAGTCTTCAGCATCAAACATTCCTCTGTAGAAGAACGTTGGTGACTTCGCCTATCTCTATCACTCTTTCTCTTCTTCTTCTTTTCTTCTTCTTCTTCTTCTTCTCGAGTTGAGAAGTCTTGTGCTTTTCTTTCTCCGTGGAACTCATCCTGAGGTGAAGATGAAAAGGAGAGAGAAGAAGATCGACGAAAAGAAGAAGAAGAAAAGAACGAAAGAGAAGAAGGCGGAGAAGAAGAAGATGTATGAAGAAAAGGAGAAGAGGAGCAAGCCTGGAAGAGGCCGAGTGAAGTGGGTAGAGGAGCGAAGAAAGATATTCTAGGACCAGACAGACAGACGCTTGAACTTCTTCTTCTTCTTTTTGTATTTAGATGGAGATAAAGAGAAGAAAGAGAAGAGAAGGAAGAAGAGGAAGAACAAGAGAGAGAAGAAGAAGAGGAGAGCCTCTGAAGAGAAAAAGGAGAAGAAGAAGAGTGAAAGAAGAAGAAGAAGAAAAAAGATGATCTATGAGAGGGTGAGGTTCTCGTGGTGACAGAAGGGCGCAAGTGCGACTTAGAGAAGGAAAGAGGGTAAGAAAGAGAATGAAGAGAAACGTTTCTCTTCTTCTTCTTCATCAAAAAGAGGGGAAAGAACGACATCTTGCTCTTCTTCTCTCTCTGGCAAACTCATCTTCTTTTTCTTCTTTTTCTTCTTCCTCCTCTTCATCTTCTTTTTCTTCTTCTCTTCACGTTCTTTACTCTCTCTCGCTTCTTCCTCTACCTCCTCCATGTGAGACTTAGAAGGAATGACACTTAAAAGGAATGAAAGAAAGAAAGAAAGAAGAGAAAGAAGAAGAAGAAGATGAGAAGGGAAGGAAAGAAAGAAAGAGAGAGAGACAAAACAACAAGACCCAGAAAAGCAAAAGGAGAAATTATGAATCCCTATCTATCTGTAATCTATACACCTAACCTTAATCTATCTATCTATCTACCTATCTAGCCATGTGGAGGCCATGTATATAGATAGATAGATGGGCAAGCTTATATGTGAGTACCTCTCTACACATACACATTCATAGAGACGCACGACTCCTACGAGGCGGTTTATCCTTGTAGGCATGGAAATAGGAGGCTTGGCTCCTCATGTAGAGAGAAAGACTTTGCTGCGATCTTCTTGAAAAGTTGAAGATAAAACAAAGAAGAAGAAGAAGAAAGACAAGAGATACCGGGGAAGGGAGGGAAGGCGTCCATTGCTGTTGAAGGAAGAAGGGCCTACTCCTACTAGAAGTACTACATGACGTGGTGGAAAAGAGAAGAGAAAGAAACATGCACAGGGAGGAAGAGAAAAGAAAAGAGAGAAAGAAGAGAGAGGAGGTGTAGAGAAGCGAGAATACAGAGACAGAAGGTGATAAAGAGAAAGAACGGCGATGCTTTGTTTCTCTTGAGAAGAGACATTGATAGACAAGAAAGAAAGGAAAGGGAGAGGAAAGAAAAAGAAGAAGCTACTCCAAAGATTCACGGGGTGCGAACTTGCAAGATTGCTTGTAAGAAAGCAAAGAAGAAGAAGAAAATCTCTGAAAGAAAGAAGGAAATGACTCTTCTCTTTCATGAAAAAGAAGGACAAAGCTCAGAGATAAGAAGGCGAACGAGAGAAAGCAAAGAAATCAACATTGAAACTACCCGTGAAAAGGCCTCGACGAACTTCTTCTTGATAAATGAGAAGAAGTAGAAGAAGATGGAAAGAAAGAGAAGAAGAGATAGATAGATAGCTACATAGCTAGATAGCTAGAAACAATCGAGTCTCTTCGGACGATGAATCGATTGTTCATGCTCCCCTTTTCCAGTGCATGCGGGGCGCATGCAGTCATCAAGAAAAGAGAAGAAAGGAAAAGCGAAAATGAGAAGATAAATATCGCTTTCTTCTTTCACTTATCAACACAAAATGTTTGACTTGCAGTTTACTTGAAAAGAAAAAAAGAAAAGAACTTCCTTCAGAGAAATTCCTGTAGAAGATTGGTTAGATTGGAATCTCCTAGACGATGTGTCTGAGGCGGGAGAAGAAAAAGAAAACGGAAAAAGGCGTGTAAGCTTGTCTTTGCATGCAGTCTGTGAGTGTGTATCTATTTTGCATGCAGACTCCTTTAGCTAGATTTCCGTCTTCGCTTTTCCTTCCATTCCTCTCTTCCCTTTTCCTTTTCTCTCTTGTTTCTTCTTTTCTTTCTCCTCTCTTCTTGCCTCTCCCTCCTTCTGCAAGGTCACATCGAATAGATCTCTGCGGGTCCTCATCTGCTTTTTTCTTCTTGCCTTCTCCTCACTCTTTCTTTCTTTCGTTCCTTTGTCAGGTCACTACTCGAGATTCTTCTTATTCTCTCTCTGTCTACTGACATTTTGCTCTCCCGCTTTCGTCTCCTCTTTTCTTCTTCTCTTCTTCCTTTTCTCTCTTTGTCTCGCTATCTCGGCGTGCGTATAGATACGCACACATAAGACACTCGCACGACAGATTCTCTCATTAGGGAAGAAAAAGGAGAAGAAGAAAGCAAAGAAAAAGGAGAAGGCGAAGAGGAGAAAGAAGAAGAAGAAGGCCCGCATCTCTGTCTTGTATCTTACTCAGACCAAGAATTCTTTCTCCTCTTCTTCTTCTCTTTCTTCTATCTCCCCTTCTTCTCTCTCCTTCCCTTCCCGTCTTCAGTTGAGAGAGAGAAAAGACTTCTTTCGCTTTGCATACACTTTCCTCTTTTGCTTTTCTTCTCCCTCTCCTCATCTCTATCTCTCTGTCTCTCTCTCTTCCTTTCTTCTTCATCTTCTCTCCTACTGAAAGGTAACCCTGTTGCTCCTCTTCTTCTTCTTCCCTTCTTTTCTTCTTGTTCTTTTTCTTGCTCTACTTCTAGTGGCTTCACGTCAGAATTTCCCAGGAGACTGAAGAAGGGGATCTTTCCTCCTCCTTCATTCTTTCCGCTGGCTTTGCCTCACTTTCTTCTTCGGTTTGTCTTAGCAAAGAATTCTCTTGTAAAGATCAAGACACATTTCGTCAGTAGTGAAGTCGACAAAGGAGAAAGAGAAGAGAAGAAAAAGAAAAAGAAGAGATCTTTTGCATTCTGCAGAAGGTCTCCTTCGATTCTTCCCCATGTTCTTTTCTCCGGTCCCTAGAGATCAGAGGTGAAGATACACCTGAACAGAGTGTCTATACAGCAGAATAGGAGAAGATATCTTTCTATGCCTTTTCAGTCTATCTATCGTTCTATCTGTCTTTCTCTCTTTTCTTCTAAAGGAGAGGAGAAAGAGGTAGAAGGAGGAGAAAAGAAGAGTTTCTGTATTTTCTTCTCGAGATTCTTTATTTCTCTTTCGTGAGCCGGGGATATGCAAGATCTGCTTCTATGACAAGGTTTCTCTTTCATTTATCTCTTTTCTCTTCTTCTTCTTTTTTCTCTTCTTCTTCTTTCATGAACTTCTCTCGGTAAAGAAGATGCAAAGAGAGAAGGAAGAAGAAGAAGGTTAAGCCACGAGTGTCTTAGGATGTGAGAAAGGATGAAGGAGAATAAGAATAGAAAGAAGAAGAGAAGAAGAAAACTCTGTTCTCTCTCTTCTTCTTCTTGTCCTCCACATCTCTCTTCCTTCATTCCTTCTTCTTCTTCTTCTCTTCTTCTCCCTCTCTTCTCTCCTTCTTCTTCTCTTTCTCGCATTTCTTTTCTTCTTCTTTATCTTCTTTGTTCTCTCCCTCATCGAGTACGATGCGTGGAGATCTTTTCTTGCTCTACTCTTTCTTCATTATTTCACCCTCTTCATCCACATCTGTCTTGCTCTTTTCCCTTCCTTCTTCTTCATCTTCTTCATCTTTCTCTTTTGCCTTCTCTTCACCTCGCTTTATTCAGCGAAGCGTGAGATCTATTCTCTCAACATGTCACAAGAAAAAGAGAATTCCCACCTCTTCTTCGTCTTCCCGCTTGCCTCTTCTTTCACTTCTCTCGTCTTTATCTCCTTCTTCTCTTTCTTCTTCTCCTTATTTTCTCTCGAGATTCTCGTGCAGAAAAGGAGATATCTCTCAGGCTCTACCTCGTCTTCCACATTCTCTTTCTTCTTCTTCTTCTCGTTTCTTTCTTCTTTCTCTTGGGGCGAGAGAAAGATGTCCGTTTCTCACTAAGTTGTCGAAAGTTCAGTCAAGAGAAGAGAAGGAGAGAGACGAAGAAGAAGAGAAGAAGAAGAAGAATGAGGTCGCTTTTCTTGGTAGGTTCAAGACGCCTTGTCAGGAAGAAAGAGATGAAGTGAGAAGAAAAAGAAGAGAAAGAAGAAGAAGAAGATTAGGTCATTCCTTTCTTAACTTTTTCTTGGAGAGAAGATGCAGAGAGCTAACTCTTTCGTCAGAGAGATGGGCGTCTCTCTGGAAAAGGTCTCCTCCTCTTTCTTCTTCTTCTTCTTCTTCTCTTTCTGTATCTTTCATCTCTTCTTGTCAGCCTTCATCTTCTTCCTTTTACTCTTGTTCTCTTTCTCCTTCTTTTCGTTTCTTTTCTTCTTCAATCCCTGTCATCTCTTCTTTGTCATCTTCATCTTCTTCTCCTCCTCCCCCTCCCTCTCTCTTCGAGCCGTCTTCTTCTTCTTTCTCTCTCGCTACTTCTTCTTCTTCCTCCTCCTCCTCCTCGTTTTCCTCTGCTTTCGAGACCGTCTATCCCTTTCTTCCTGAAAGACAAGCAGCGCCACTTAAGCACTCCACTGAGAAGGGGAGGAAAGGAGAAGAGATCCATGTGCACCCCAGTAAAGAGGACAAAAAGAAGAAGATTAGCGATAGCCCATTGCTTGCTTGTTTAGAAGAGAACAGAGAAGAAGATGAAGAAAAGAAGAAGGAGAAGGAGTCGACTCTCCTTCAATCCAACTTGAGAGAAGAGGAGATTTCCATCAAAAGTTCTCTTGTATCTAAGGTAGGAGGAGAGAGAGAAAGATGGGAATGGATCTCTGAAGAAGAGATAAAGAGGATCACGAAAGACAGAAAGGAAAGAAGAAAGAGGGAAGGGGAAGAAAACCTTGGAATTGGTGCTTCTTCGCCTTCGCTCATCTCTAGGTCGATCGCAAATCAAACTGAGAAAGAACATGAAGAGATTAGAGGATCTAAGAGAGAGAAAGGAAGACGTGGTGGAGGGGGTGAGGAGAAGAAGAGCGAGAGAGACACGATACAATCTCCCCTAGATCAAGTGAAGCGTTCTAATGTAGATGATATATATCATACGAAAGTGAAGTGCGATAGAAGCGAAGAAGAAGAAGAAGTGAGAGAGAAGATAGAGAAAAAAGGTGTCTTCTTGTCTCTGTCCGAAAGTGTCGAAGGAGAAAAGAAAAAGGAGAAAAAGAACAAGAGCAAACGAACTCTTGTCGACCCCTCTTGTGACGGCACCTCGGGTGTACATACACCTCAAGGTGTATGTACACCCCGATCACCTGTCCGTAAGGGGAGAAGTACAACTTTGTGTCGAAACACGATTTCTTCTCCCACCCCAGTTGGCTTTTCTAACTGCGATAATTTTCTTCTTCCTTCCTCTTTCTCTGTAGACAAGAGCGACAATTCAAAGAAAGAGAAAAGAAAAAAGTCAAAGACACTCTTAGCAGCACCAACTATACCAAGAAGCTCTTGCATGCATCAGATCTCTTCTTCTTCTTCCTCTCCTCTCGCCATCGCTGGCAACGAAGAGAACAAGAAGAAGAAGAAGGAGAAGAAGAAGAAGGAGACTGGGAACGCAGAAGAAAGCAAGGTCACAGAACCCAAGAAGAGAAAAAAGAAGCTTACGACATTTCAAGAGATGCAAGAAGCGAAGATGAAGATGGGAAACGATATGGCGAAGAAAGAAGGAGAACAAGAAAGACAGAAAGGGAAGGGAGAAACGAGAAAGGCGAAGCATGAAAGAGGAGAAGAAGAAGAGAAAGGAGAAAGAGAAGAAGAGATCGAAACACCTTCAAGAAAGAATAAGAAGATCTTAGCTATAGTCGATGGATCGGTCTTAGCTTTTCGAAGTCACTTCGGCATGCCTCAAGTCCTAGATAGTATGGGCGTTCCTGTACAGGCTATTCTCGGATTCTTCAGAACTCTCCTAAACGTCAGTTCAACAAGGACACCTCGACCTATCGACCTATCTATCTATCTATCTATAATCTCTCTTTAATCT
>NW_027153541.1:0-310 GCF_002600585.1 Cystoisospora suis
GTGGCAGATAGGGGTGAAGCCCCGCTCTCGTAGTGTACGTCCCAAGGATCTACCCCGCAACTCAGTGTGGGTACCTCCAGGAGTATCCCGCAACTTTGGGTGAACATCCCTAGGATCTACCCCGCAACTCAGAGCCGGTACCTCTAGGAGTCACCCCGCAACTTATGGGCGGGGATAGCACCTGGTATGATCAACCGCATGTGCTGGAAGTGACACGGATCCCGCAGGATGAATATTCTCCTGCCCCTTGTGCTGCCGTCATTCCGCTACGGCAACACTACGCTACGGTCCGCCGGTGCTCTGAGCTGCA